>NC_133324.1:161220778-161520778 GCF_042186555.1 Aquarana catesbeiana | reverse complement strand
AGAGGCTCTGGAGAAATCCTGGAGAGGAGCATGGGAGGAGGAGATGAGAGAGCTTGAAAGCAGGAGGTCTTGAGAAGAGCGGAGAGGTCAATTTGGGTGATATTTGGAGACAAGATTAGTGATGTGGCTCGGGGCAGAGTTGTGAATGGCTTTGTATGTTGTGGTTAGAATTTTGAATTTAATTCGCTGGGTGATTGGGAGCCAGTGTAGGGATTGGAGTAGGGGGTTGGCAGACACTGAGCAGTTGGTAAGGTGGATAAGTCTGGCAGCAGCATTCATGATAGACTGAAGAGGGGATAGCCTATGGAGAGGTAAGCCAATGAGAAGGGAGTTGCAATAGTCAAGGCGAGAGATAACAAGGGAGTGAATGAGGAGCTTGGTGGTTTCATTTGTTAAAAAGGGGTGAATTTTAGAGATGTTATGGAGGTGAATTCTACAAACTTTTGACAACTATTGGATTTGAGGCTGAAATGACAAGTCAGAGTCTAGGATTACACCTAGTACCCTGGCGTGAGGGGAGGTCCTGATGGTTGCATTGTTGATTTTGATGGAAAAGTCATGGAGGGGGGCACGGGCGGGGGAGAATATTAATAGCTCAGTTTTAGAGAGATTATTAAACTACACTATGAGACTTTTACCCATGTCTCCTGTGGAGTCATTTTTATACATCCGCCGGGCGGCCATATTGCTGCTCACTGCATGCTGCCACCTAATTTTTGGTGGACCTGTCAGCAAGCCCATATCACTGTATGGCCAGTTAACCCTTCCCTATGCTATACAAAATGTAAAAATAATTTTTTGGATGGAGTTACACTTAAAAAATGTACGTGTCCCAACTTACATACAGATTCAACGTAAGAACAAACCTACAGAACTAATCTTGTTTGTAACTCGTGAACTGCCTGTAAAGAAAATACGTTTTTGTTCGTACTGCTCCAACATATGCATGATTTTGACAATATAAGAATTTACCTATTGTACAAAGTGCCTACACTAATCCTGTAGGTGGCATTGACTACTTTGAATAACCTTTTTAACATAAAAAAAAAAGCATTGAGGAGTGATGGCAGAAAAAAAAAACAAGTGGTCCAAAGAGTCTGCGCCCTTTTTTAATTTTTTTTATGTTTTTTTCATACCTTTCTGCCTGAGCATGGATCTATATTTGTCACAAGCATATGTCAATTTAATTACTGTTGACTGACTCATTAACTCTGCTAGAAGTCTGTTCTAAGCAGCAACTACTCTTTTGGTAAAAAAATACTTTCCAAGATTGCTATTCTTTTCTGTTTTTTTCTATACTATTCTGTTATCTTCTATTCTAATCTATTCTTTTATATTCTATTTAAATTTGAATTTCTATTCTATTCTATTGTTTTTTTAATTCTATTCTTTTCTATTCTATTCAGTTTTCAGAATATGGTTATATTCTTTCTATTTTAGTCTATTCTTTTTTAATTCTATTCTATTTGTTTCTATTCTTTTCCATTCTATTCTGTTCTTTTATTTACAATTCTATTTTGTTCTGTTTTACACTATTATATTCTATTATTTTATTTTCTGTTATATTATTTTCTATTCTATTCTATTTTTTTTCTATTCCATTCCTTTATTTTATATTCTATTTTATTCTCTTTGGAAATTGGAAAACTATTCAAATTCCAAAACTATTTGAATTTGAAAACTTTTCAAATTTGAAAACTATTTGAAAACTTTTGGAATTTGAAAACTATTCAAAACCATTTCGAATCTGAATACTATTCTAATTCGAAAACTTTTGGAATTTGAAAACTATTCTAATTCGAAAACTTTTTGAATTCAAATACTATTCAAAAGTATTTTGAAAACTTTTCAAATCGATTTGAATTCTGAAAAGTCTAATAGATTAGAAAGGTATAAACTTCCGAAAACAAATTAAACGGGTTCAACAAATTTAACTAAAAGAATTTATGTAAATAACTAATCGAAACAAAACTAAACTAAACAAATTTATTCGTTCTGCACATGTCTACCCTTTACCTAACTATGTATCCACTGAACCACCCAAGGGTTATGTGATCATTATGTGCTGTCACCCTTCTACGTTTCTATATTTCTATGAACTGTATCAAATGCTTTGCTGAAATGCCCACAGCACCACCCTGGTCCAAAACATTTGTGATAACCAAAATATTAAATCAGATTAGTCTGCCGAGATCTGCCCTCAGTAAAGCCATGTTGCTTTGGGTCCAGCAAGTTGTGTGCTTGTATCATTCATTCTTATTTTTGGCCTGTAGTTGTCAGCTTCTTCTATACTACCCCTCACTGTCCACCAGTCATGAGCTTCTCCTTTTAGAAGAGATTGATTAAAAGAGCAGTTCATGGTCCAAAAGCTATACCTCAAAGTTCTCCTAGAAATCTGTGATGAATACCATCAGGACCTGTTGCTTTATTAGGCTTTACACAATCCAGATCATCTGCTACCTCTGCCTCTAGAAATCCCAAAAATGAATCTTCACCCGTAGAACCAATATAAACCTCCAACTTGTTTTGGTTAATGTCATTTTCTTGCTAAGAAGAATGAGAAGAATTGTTTAATTTTATTTTTCTTTTTTTTTATCCAGTTCTCCCTAAGCATTATTGCACCTTATTTACTTTTTTTTAACCGCATAGTATCATTTCTTCATGTCGCTGTTTAACAGAATAGGCCATTAACCGAATGATAAGGCAGTAAGGACTGCATATCCCATGGTACCTTGCTACCATAGGTGTGCGCAGCCTATTGCATTAGGGTGTGCACCCCAAAGCTCAAACAGACATGTCTTTCTCTGCAGCCTCAACTGCACTGGACAGTGAATGAATGGGAAGTGCTCTGTGTTGAGTGACTTTCTGTTCATTCACAAACTGAAGCATAATAAACACAGTTTACTATGCTTCAGTTGTGAATGAACACAGTGAGTGAGTGTGTTCACGGTAACTAATATATTTACTAGCGTCTTCCCCCACTCTCCATTGTGAGAACACAACACAGGGGCGGAAGCCCAGACAATAGGGGGAATCGACACCGCACGCAGTGATTAGGGTGTGCCCAGGAACACCTGGCACACCCCCTGCACACACCTATGCTTGCTACTTTTAAGCAGTGATTACTGTACTGACTCCATCTCCTGTAACTCCTCCTTTCAGCACCTCTGCAGTTCAGAAGGCAGGCTTTGTGAGCTGTGTGCCAAATTTTGACCATAGATATATTCCATTTTCCAGCATGTTGATGTCACCCATAATTTGAACCTCTCCCTTTAGAGAAAGCCAGCATGTGTGTTTGCAGATCCCCATCTGTTAATCTGCTGGGGAGTGGTGAGTGGTGGCACACCATGTGTTTCTGTGTTTCCCCTTGTCTGGCTTGAAGGATTCATGTTCATTGGCCAGCATACTTGTACAAATTTAAAGTAGTTGTAAACATTTACATATACGTATATATATGTATACATGTGTGAGAGCTGATTGGAGCGGAGGGAAGGGACACTCCCCATCATACAGCACACAGAAACAGAGCTGAGGCTGTCAAGAATGAGTTGTGTGCTGGAGCTCCCTCCTCTGTCACTTTTTTTTCTTGGTTTCAGGAAAACTTGTCTAGAAGTGATTCATGCAGATAGCAGAGGAACAAGGCAGCAGACAGAAATGACACTTAGTGCACTGGATTGAGACAAGTACACACTATAGAGCAGAGATATGCAATTAGCAGACCTCCGGCTGTTGCAGAACTACAAGTCCCATGGGGCATAGCAAGACTCTGACAGCCACAAACATGACACCCAGAGGCAGAGGCATGATGGGACTTGTAGTTTTGCAACAACTGGAGGTCCGCTAATTGTATATCTTTGCTATAGAGGGATATGCTTTGTTCACATTTCATGTCTAAGGTTTACAACCACTTTAAGCATAATCAAATTTCCATTTTCCCTTCATCTTTCCCTCTTTGTGACATTTCTTGAGGAAAGCTGCATGTACTTAGAGCTTGTTAAATATTTGCTAAATTCTCGCTGAAAATGATGTTTTTCAGACAAGCATTTACAAGTTAAGAATAAATTATTGCCTTGCATTTTAATAATATTTAGTTGAAATAGACTTATCAAGCTGCTTTATGTCAACTATGTTATAATGATCATAAAGGTTATTACCATGAAATAGCCATTGCCAAGCTTGGCAAAGATAAAATCCCCAAAGTGCTTTGTATCATCACTTCATGATTTCCTTGTAAGATTTGCATTTTCCTCGGCTCACTTATGACAACCAGGATAATTTGCTACATGTAACCTTATAATTAAAGTGTACAATTTACTGACTCACATACATTTGTTCTCTCTTGTTTGCCATCTAGTTCAATTACCATGTAAATATCATATTCATCACTATACGTTATACCTTATATGCGTAAGTAATAATTAAAAAATCAAGCCCACAAATATATATTCAGTGCAAAATGTTGTCAGAACCATAAATACAGCTTTACTGCTTTATCATAATGACGTCTGTATTAGTCCATACATTGCTATAATCCAGGCTGTATTGGATACTTGATAATTATAGCTGACTTTTTAAAGTCTTAATAATCCTACCTCTCCAATCCCTGAAATGAGATTTAAAAAAAAAAACATTTTTATTTTATATGTCGCTATTCTCGTAATGTTCTGCCTTGTGATGTCACAAGGCAGAAGGCTCTATTCCTAATTAGTAATTAAAGTCAGGGTGATGGGTGGCAGCATAGGCAGCACTTGTGCTTTCCATCAAAGGTTGGTGGGGACTTCATTAGCTGAGTAGTTGTAGGTTGGGATTAGCAATCGCCTACATCTACTCTCCGCTCTCTACAGTCATCGATGTTGAAATGAATTACAGAGGGATTTTTAGATCAGTCATTCTGCCCACAGGAAGCAAACAACTGTGGTTGATCCTTAGAACAGAACATTTCCAAAAGACATATGGACAACTATTAACGAAGAATATGGAAAACAAGCATGCTATAGAACATGGGCTCCCAAACTCTTCAACTCATCAAACTGAACTCTTCAACTCATCAAACTTTTTATGAAATTGTCATATTGTTTATTGACTCCTAAACATTTATCTTATGAAAAAAATGTAATAGATTCTACTTTAATAATAGTAATATTGTTAGCAATAATAATATTAATAACAAAAGTAATATATTCTTGTAAATATTCATGACATTTCTTCTTGGTAATAATAGTTTTCATTATGGTTGTTACAATGCTGTGTATTTGTTAAATGCACAGTGCTCCTATTTCTTTGGGTATACTCACTGGCTCTTCATCTCCTGCATAGTTTGAGGTTGGCCCATTTACTGGTTCTCCAACAGAGCTTGAGGTTGGTATATTTACTGGTTCTCCAAGAAATGGGAATATGCTCAGTACAGGAAGTGATCATGTACAGTATCTCACAAAAGTGAATACACCCCTCACATTACACTTTGCTACAATGTAATATGTGTAATGTAGTGAGTGTACAGTTTGTATAACAGTGCAAATTTGCTGTCCTCTCAAAATAACTCAACACAGCCATTAATGTCTAAACCGCTGGCAACAAAAGTAAGTACACCCCAAGTGAAAATGTCCAAATTGGGCCCAACGTGTCAATATTTTGTGTGGCCACCATTATTTTCCAGCACTGCCTCTCTTGGGCATAGAGTTCACCAGAGCTTCACAGGTTGCCACTGGAGTCCTCTTCCACTTCTCCATGACGGCATCACAGAGTGGGTGGATGTTAGGGACCTTGCGCTCCCTCACCTTCCGTTTGAGGATGCCCCACAGATGCTCAATAGGTGTTAGGTGTGGAGACAAGCTTGGCCAGTCCATCACCTTTACCTTCAGATTCTTTAGCAAGGCAATAGTCGTCTTGGAGGTGTGTTTGGGATCGTTATCATGTTGGAATACTGCCCTGCGGCCCAGTCGTCAAAGAGATGGGATCATGCTCTGCTTCAGTATGTCACAGTACATGTTGGCATTCATGGTTCCCTCAGTGAACTGTTGCTCCCCAGTGCCAGCAGCACTCATGCAGCCCCAGACCATGACACTCCCACCACCATGCTAGACTGTAGGCAAGACACGCTTGTCTTTGCACTCTTTACCTGGTTGCCGCCACACACGCTTGACACCACCTGAACAAAACAAGTTTATCTTGGTCTCATCAGACCACAGGACATGACACCGGAGAGGTAAAATGGCTAATTGGGCCCAACTTGGACATTTTCACTTAGGGGTGTACTCACTTTTGTAGCCAGCGGTTTAGACATTAATGGCTGTGTGTTGAGTTATTTTGAGGGGACATCACATTTACACTGTTATACAAGATGTACACTCACTACTTTACATTGTAGCAAAGTGTAATTTCTTCAGTGTTGTCACATGAAAAAATATATTAAAATATTTACAAAAATGTGAGGGGTGTACTCACTTTTGTGACATACTGTATTTCCTTCCTGGAACAGGGAAGGTGAACACACACATACGTAACAAAAATCACACAGGTAAGCCAGGCCAGTAACTACACACAGGTGATAGAGACAGCGTAAGGCTGGTCTCAGTGGTGGCTGACCAACCATGGGTAACACTCACTAGCACTAATTCGCTAGTCACCTCACCTTCACCTTCAGGATTAGGGTCTGGCATGGAGCTCTACAGAGACTACAAAATAAATTGAACCCAATTGACCTTCCTTTATTCCTCAACCACTTACTGGCCCTCAGATATTTACTGAGCCCTTTTAGCCTCCCAGATCTTTTACTTATCCCTGGATAGTCGCATAAACCCGATTATTGAACGCTTTGAGGAACCTTCCTGTAGAACAAGCTCTACACTTTGTAACTGAAAAAATAAGATATGCAAGTGCCTTGACTTTATGGTTGGAGTACTTCTTCATATAACAACCACTTTCTTTTAGGTACAATGATTCAGGTAATGCTGCTCACTGACTGTTATACAACGTATACTATGTTAATATTTCCTCTGTAGAATACTAGTCACCCAAGCTGTTTAGCTATGCCTTGGGAAATCAGCCCACTCAACACCCCCCTAGTTCTGCAGGGTGTACCTACATCACAGGGTGTGCTGCAAATGCCTCCTCTATGTGCTACTAAAAGATAAGGATCGGGTGTTGGGAGGTGACATTATCCACACTTCAGCAAGGTATTTCTATGTACAAAATAGAGATATATTTAAAACACAAAAAAATAATAATGTGAGGCTGCACAGGGCTAGGGAGACCTCCTCATTAAAAATGTGTTCCTTCTCATAGTTCAGCTTTAAAGTGGAAGGGAGTTTAGCTTTTAGTTAAGAAAGGTTTGATTTGCCAGCAGGTTTTTGCTGTTGTCTTTGCAGGCAAGGTATCAAATAATGTGTCATTCCACCTAATCTAAGGGAAAAAAAGTATTTATGTAGAGCTTCACTGTAAATTGTAGCATTTGTTAGAGATAAAAATAATTTCAAAAGAACTGGGAATTTCTAACAAATTGCAGTATTTTTTACTGGCTAAATTAAAATGTCATTACATAATTCTGTTTACGTTTCACTAATGACATGGTAGTCTGGGAGAAACAGATAAGCTGATAAAAAGTATGTGCTGTTTACATTTGAAAAGATATTAATTTATACTTTTATGTGTTCATTGCTTGCAAAAAAAAAAAAGAATGTAAATATATTTATCTCTGTGACGCTAGGAATCTCAGCAAAACCATGTATTAAGTAGAATGTATAAGACTGGTCTTAATGAAAGCTCTTATTTATTCTTTAAGAGTCATGATAACATTTATTCAAACCAGTTTTTCAATTATGGAAAGCTGATGCTGCATTATCACACTACAGATGAAAAGCTAAAATCAGGCTTGTACCGGGAGTGCTTGTTGTGAGTGTTGGGAATGTATTTGGGTAAGATCAGGGAAGCAAATTGTAGTTTACACAAGACCAGCACTGCATTTATAATTGGCCACAGTTTCCCCAGCCCCCTCTATACAATAATATAATGAAACAATTAGTTATTAAACTTTTGCCAGCAAACATCTGTAAAAGTTTTTACTCTGGTCTGGTTTTAACCACTTGTTTACCAAGGACATTTTTGAAAAAAAAAAATGCCCACAGTGAACTCTGCATTTTTTTGCTAGAAATTGATTTCAACCCAAAAGTATATATTTTCTGAAAGCAGAGACCCTGGGGAATAAAATGGTGGTAGTTGCATATTTTGTGCAGCTATTTATCAAATACGTATTTTCAGGAAAAAATACACTTGCATACAAATGCATTTTAGTGCAAACAAACATAATATTATTCCCAATTTTTGGCAAAATATAAAAGATGGGATTGGGTTCAGTAAATCCATACCAAACATGACAAGCTTTAAAATTGTGCATGCCCTTAAAATCGCAGAAAACTACCCAAAATTCTCCATAGGCAACACTTTAAATGCCTTAAGCTAGGTTATCAGTTTAGAGTTAACCATAAATTATGGCCCTAGAAATTTTCTCTCACTCCGACGTTCATAAATATACCTCACATATTTGCAAAACTGATGTTTATGTACACCTGCTCATTGATAAAGGGTGTGTATGGGGGTGTTAGTCACTCATATAAAGTCAGTGTAAATCTACTAGTCCATCTAATGCTACCCTCTTCACAGGTTGATGATGTTCTCCAAAGATGGCTTTGCTGATCCTTCATAGAGGCATAAACATAGCCATCTTAAGACAGGAATTGTGCTATTGGCTGGGTCATCAGGTAAAAATAAAGGGAAAAAAGGCCTTTCTTAACTAAAGCAGACATGTCATGTTAGGACTGGTAAGCTGCACTGTGTTACATTTTTTGTACTTAGGTTCAGATACAGCATAAAGCAAATCTATCACTTTGCCCTGTACGGGAAAAGCATTGGTTTACTTTAAAGCGGGGGTCCACCTATCTATCGTTTTTTTTTTTTTTGAGTTCATTCACAAACTTTTCTTCTCAGCATTACATACTCACATATAGTGTGTAATATATCCGCCTGTGTCAGATTTCGTCAGAAAGAATAACTTATATTATTCACTGCAGGCGGTTTCCATCTTCATTGTGGGCATTTGAAGCCCACAAGCATTTATTTCCTGGATGCGGTGAATGCTGTGCTCCCAGCATTCACCGCTTGTTCCCGCACATGCTCAGTGGCATCCTGGGAAGCCTGAGACTAGCTCCCAGGAGTCTGGGAGAGGCTAGAAACAGGCCTACTCCCACGGGAGGAGAACCAGGAAGTGCAAAGAAGAATAGAAAAATAAAAGGTAATTACGGCGATTTAAATTTTTTTAAACGGCATGTCAGCATCTAGGCAAGGAAGAGAATACATACAGATATTGTTCAAAATTTGGGTGGAACCCTGCTTTAAATGTTAAAATTCAAGCTCATCTATCAAGTGGGGATCAGTGAAGTACAAGAAAAGATCCAGCTGAACGCCAGGCTCTCCCTACTCAATGGAAACGAGAAAACCCTATTTAAATGGTCTTTTAAAGGCTAAGTTCACCTTTTTTTTTAAACTCCAGCTCCCCTATGCACCAGTATAGCATTTATGTACTTTTTCTGCAAAAATATCAAAGCTTTCCATAAAATCTAGAGACACATACCTTACTGTCCTCCATCCATGTTTCCAAGTGTATCTATTGCTTCTGTCTTACGTCCTTACAGACTGTAGGTCATGACACAGGAAGAAGTTTACCAGCTGACCTCATTAGCACACACCCTGCATCATCTACCCTCCCACTCCCAGCTGCATGTTTTTTAAATGAAATGCAATCAATCAGTGATCACCCTTCTCACTAAATACACAATCAGATTGCATAGTGTATGGCCATCTTTATACAAGTACATAAGTGGGAGTGTACAGAAACACTCAGCTGTCAAGCCCTGTTCACATCTCTGCATAGTGGGAACTCTCATTCCCACATGCGTTTTTATTTTTTTAGCGAGGTGGGGAGGTGTTTTGGAGCATTTTCACTCATCATACATAGGGCAGCCCACCCACCTGAATGGGCTGCCCTACACATAGCAATCGCCCCAAAGAAGTTTCAGAACTTTTTTTTAGAGTGGAGCTTGGTGCGTTTTTTTACTGCGATTTTTGATGCAGCACATTTCTGAAATGCAAGGAAACACACAGATGTGAATGGAGCCTCATTGTTCTTGTTTTATCGCACCATTTCACTTTCATGCCCCATTCACCTCTTGCATAGTGAGAATGCACATTTTGTGTCACGTTTTTCCTGTGACACGCATAGGGCAGCCTGCTGATTTAAATAGGCTGTGCTATATGTGGGTTATGGGGCATGTTGGCGTTTTGTGGGTTGCATGTTTTTTACTGTGCGTTTTGCAGCATTTGCCATTCGCTTTTTTACATGCCAAAATGTGTGTTTGCTTCTGTGTTTGGTGTGTTGTTAACAATTAATGACACTGAAAGCGCAACTAGTAATTGTAGGTGTATAAAGGTGGCCATACACTATACAATCTGATTGTACAATCTCCTTTAGATCTGCCATCAATTATGTAGTGTAAGGGCCTACCTGATTAGATATAGAGTGATTGTCTAGATAGGTGCTTCCTCCTATTATATAAATTTGGTAAATCTAAAGGAGATTGTACATTCAGACTGTATAGTGTATGGCCACCTTTATACACATAAAATTACAAGTTGCGCTTTCAGTGCTATTAATTGGTAACGGCACACCAAACACAGAAGCAAACACACATTTTGCCATGTAAAAAAACGAGTGGCAAATGCTACAAAACGCCAACATGCCCCATAAGCCACATATAGCACAGCCCATTTAAATCAACAGGCCGCTCTATGCGTGTCACAGGAAAAATGAGCCACAAAACGTTTGCTCCCACTATGCTAGATGTGAATGGGGCCTGAAAGTGAAATTGGTGCGATAAAAAAAACCAATGAGGCTTCATTCACATCTGTGCATTTCCTTGCATTTCAGAAATGCGCCGCACCAAAAATTGCAGTAAAAAACACACCAAGCTTCGCGTTAAAAGAAAGTTCTGAAGCTTCTTTGGGGAGATTGCTTTGTGTAAGGTTGCCCATTCAGGTGGGTGGGCTGCCCTATGTGTGATGAGTAAAAATGCTCCAAAACACCTCCCCACCTCGCTAAAAAAAAAAAAACGCATGTGGGAATGCAAGTTCCCGCTATGCAGAGATGTGAATGGGGCTTGACAGCTGAGAGTTTCTGTCCACTCCCTTCTATGTACTTGTATAAAGATGGCCTTACACTATGCAATCTGATTGTGTATTTAGTGAGAAGGGTGATCACTGATTGATTGCATTTTGTTTAAAAAAATGTGCACCTGGGAATGGGAGGGTAGATGATGCAGGGTGTGTGCTAATGAAGTCAGCTGGTCAACTCCTTCCTGTGTCATGACCTACAGTCTGTAAGGCCGTAAGACAGAAGCAATAGATATGTTTGGAATCATGGATGGAGGACAGTAAGGTACGTGTCTGTAGATTTTATGGAAAGCTTTTATATTTTTGCAAAAAAAGTACATGGATGCTATATTGGTACATAGGGGAGCTGGAGTTTAGGAAAAAAAAAAAAAAGGTGAACTTAGCCTTTAAGTCTGTGGTCCCAGTCTTCTATCTTATCTGTGTGACATGAATGCTTACTATTAGGCTGTCCAGTGACAGGGTTGTCTCAGAATCCAGCAGATGAGTCTCAGTGGTGCCTTCAGCAAAAGGAGACCATTGTAGACTAGCTGGCACTGCAACATCACTGGATTACTGGTCCCCTGCACCTGGAAACAGGGCAATCGAGGGACCAGGACAGCAAACGTAGTTGATTAAAGTGCACCTATGTATACTGTATATTTATACAATATACTATATACAGTTTATGTACTGTATATAAAATCATAAATTAATTTCTACATTGCAGTTCAATTATTTCTAGCCTACTCCTATTCTTCTGAACAGTCTTGAAATTTGTAAACTCCTTTGTGAAGTTCCCCACACATTTACTTCCTTGAATTCTGTGACATGTACTCACTATGACTTGTGGGTAGGCACAGCTGTGTCACACATTTCATACAGCCTGCCTTCTGAACTACAGAGCTGCTGAGTGTAAGAGTTTCAGGAGGCGGAATCAGTACAGGAATCACTGCTTGCAGTCAACAATGTACCATGGGATATGTAGTCCTTAGAGATCGAAAGTAACCATCAGAGGAGAAGCTACAAAGTATGCAGGGGATTACCATGCTGGTTTTATAAAATGAATGTGCATACTGTGACCATAGATTTCCTTTAGTAAGGTAAGATAAGGTAATTGCTATACACACTTCTTTAAGTTTACAATTTTCTCCTTCAGCAAGGAGAAAACGATAATGTACTACTTGGAACTACCTGAACCACAGTGCAGATTGGGCCTTCCTTATCTTGCAAAGTATTACTATGCAGTTCAATTAGCCCAACTTATGAAATACCATTCAGTGCATGAAACCCCCCCCCCTTTTTTTTTTTTTTAGGTATAGAAGCAATTGAGTGCTACCTGTTCTCGGATGTGAACCTGCTATGGTTAAACCAAGTTGACTAGAAAAGTATCTGTAACCCAATCATAAAACACTCACTCTTTGGGACAGATTTAAAAAAATTTTTTACCTTCTTTCACCACATATGCCTCTCTTGCCCTTTCTAAAAAATCTGTCAATCTATGAGGCCTTTACTTCCCCATCCTCTTTCCAAGCCTGGGTTGCTGCAAAACTGATTAGATTTCACAGCATGACTACTTTCACATGCCTGCCCAATTTAGAAATCTTCCACTACTTACAAATCAAACACATTCATGCTCCATATTATCAACAGGCCAGGCTCTAAATAGTATGACCCAATTTGAACATATCTGCCTATATAACTCCCACGCCAAAGGACTTATATTCCGGCTATACCTACAGTTGTTAGACAAACCTGGTTGCAACTCCCCTGCATATATGCACCTTTGGGAAACGGACCTCTGAGTCGCGATTTCACCAGATGACTGGAGCGCAATATGGACTACCACCAAATCCTTGACACAAAATATTGCTGTCCTGGAAGCAAACTTTAAAGTTCCGGTAGGATGGTCTCCGCTCAAATCTCCAAATTTGTTTCCTTTCGTCTGCCTGTTTTCTTAGTTGCGGAGGCTTGGGTACTCACTTATTTGGTGGTTCTACCCTATAGTGTGCTCAAATTGAACCAAAATTTTTTAAATCATCTGTACTTTGTTTTCGAAACCCCTGATCCACTCGTAGCCCTTCTTAAGCCCCCACATGCTCAGTGTAGTTCAGACTAAGAACAAGGTAACACAAGCTAAAGTTGAAGCAGTTTTACTATCTCCTTCCACCCATCAATGCCTTCTTATTGCTCACTTTTTTTGTCCTGGATTCCTTCTCGCCCTATTAATCCCATCCCCCCAGAATCCTCCTTCCCCCCTGTCCTCCCTTTCTCTCTCACTTGCCCAACTCTTGGCAGCCTGAACTTCTTATTTAACTGCTAACCTGCTTTCCCCACATTTGGATACGCTTGAACTTATACCTGACCTCCTCCTCTTCTGTCATACTGTTACCTGCCCTAGCAGGGCTCTTCACAGTATATTTCCCTTGGTTACTGATAATAGTCAAAGTTCCTCATCATCGGTTATTTGCTCATCCTAATCAGTGTTGCCTTTTCACGTACCCCCATGTTGTAATGTAACTGAGTAACTAACTGACTAGCTGGACATGTTCTTTGTAATCCAAGTGCCTTTTTTAAAAAGAAAATCAATAAACAGATTGAATAAACTGTTGACCCACTTCTGTGAGGCTGCATATATGCGTATGATCAGTGGGAAGGGGTTAAACTATCTAAATTCAAGACTTTTTTTTTATATAGTAAGGAATGGAAATATTTCCTTCCATTGAGGATATTTCCTTTTCCTGTCGTGGAAGTGAGTGAAAATCTCTTCAAATTGAGAGAAGTCCCCTCTTAGACAATTGTCTCCAGAACAAGTGTCTTCACTGGAAGATTTCCTCTATTATTCATGCTCTGGTGACAACTCAAAATTTATTTTTTTCATCATTGATGTTCCAGTGGCAATGGTCACTGGGACAAATAAAGAGAGGGTGGCTCTCCCTAGCAGGAACACAGGAATATAAGTTGTAACCCCTTAGCACTCTATCCAAAAATGAAAAGAAAACTTTGGATTTAGATACACTGTAAAGCAACTATTAGGGGCTGTTCACACTAGCATACTGTGCAGGAACCCGCATTCAATGCCAGTTTCCAGCACCGCATTAAAATCTCACTGCCCTTGTGATTTGCAGGGGGTGTCAGTTCAAAGGAAATGAAACCCCAAACGCAGGTTGCAAATGCAGAGTGTTTGCCTGCACCAGATTGCACGGTAGAAATGTACCATGTGATCCAGTTGCAGTGCGTTTCCAAAAGTAGCGCATGCACTACTTTTGGTGCGGTGCAATTTCAGCCCATTCAAAATTAATTAAATTACGCTGCACAGAACTGCATGTGAATTACACAGGAACACGCAGCGCTATCCTGTGTGATTCACATGCAGTTTCTAGTGTGAATACAGCCATCTCAGTCCTTTTTTGTTGCCCTCAACCAGTTAAAGATTACAATTAAACAAGCCCCATCTGTTTTAATTTGCAACGAAATAGCTCATAACATGTTTTTTGGCCCTTTTCTCAAAAGATAAATTCTGGGTTGGGTAAATACAATAGTATTAATTACCAAACTGCTGTCATCTTTATCTGAAATTATGTTTTGGTGACCCTACAAAGACAAGACATGTACTAATGCAGAATTATTTCACTCAGTTTGCCCCACTGTTTCATTTGAGCTAGGCACGCCTGCTCCAGAGCCTTTCGGGTCAGCAATCAATAGAAACTTAAATGGAGGCCCCTGAAGTCCCTGTATGTAGCACTTCAGTGTAGCAGAATACATTGTCAAGACGGAAAAGCTAAGTAATTGACACAGCTTTGCTTCAACATGCTCCAACAATCCATGCTTGACGGTTGGTAGGATTTTCTCTTATGTAGCGTTTTGTCACCTTTGCCATGTATATGTCTGGTGAACACACAGCCACAAATTCCTAAACTGTGGCAACAGCCTATATAAGAAGTGGGATGCCCACTCTGACCATATACCACATGTTGACAAATTATTACGCAAAACTAATAAATCGTTTGATGCGCCTTACACTGCCAAATGTATCAAAAAAGTTAATCTATTTTAGCGTTATACATTTACCTCAAATAAATACAATCAGTCATATGATAAATAAACAAAATTATTTTATTATGTTGCTACAATAAATTGGTTAATAAAATGTTAATTGTCTACATTTCTTATTATTTTGCCTGTTGAGCTTATTTTCAAGACCAGCTTCTTTACTTAAAAAGACATTACAATACTTTATTCAATTACAAAAGGTTTCCCTTTAGGACATAACTTATAATAACTACAGCTGTTATCTGGCTGCTAGTTTACATGATGGAACAGTCTAGTGCAATACAAATAACAAATATAAAAAATGCGTATTAAAAAGGAACTATAGATGAGTGTCAGCTATGGGAATTCTCCGGAGTTCCACAATCTGTGAATTAGCCATACCACTTCCATCTTGACTCCCATGGCAGGACTCAGTGTCGCTGATGTTCATACCTGACCCTGAGAACAATATATCAAACATTAGTGCTTGAGTTATTCTAAAAAGCATATATTATTACATAAAAATTCTACACAAATATTTTCACTATTAAAAACATACAGTTAAATGTTTCTAGGCTATGGGCATTAAAATACACTACATTACCATAAGTATTGGAACGCCTGCCTTTACACACACATGAATTTTAATGGCATCCCAGTCTTAGTCCATATGGTTAAATATTGAGCTGGCCCACCCTTTGCAGCTATAACATCTTCAACTCTTCTGGGAAGGCTGTCCACAAGGTTTAGGAGTGTGTCTATGGGGATGTTTGATCATTTTTCTAGAAGCGCATTTGTGAAGTTAGGCACTGATGTAGACGAGAAGGCCTGGCTCGCAGTCTCTACTTTAAATAATCCCAAAGCTGTTCTATTAGGTTGAGGTCAGGTGCAGGCCAGTCAAGTCCCTCTACCTCAAACTCCCTCATCCATGTCTTTATGGACCTTGCTTTGTGCACTGGTGCGAAGTCATGTTGGAACAGGAAGGGGCCAACCGCAAACTGTTCCCACAAAGTTAAGAGCATGAAATGATCCAAAATGTCTTGGTATGCTGATGCCTTAAGAGTTCCCTTCACTAGAACTAAGGGGCAAAGCCCAACCCCTGAAAAACAACCCCATACCATAATCGCCCCTCCACCAAATAATTTGGACCAGTGCACAAAGCAAGGTCCATAAAAACATGAATGAGTGAGTTTGGGGTGGAGGAACTTGACTGGCCTGCACAGGGTCCTGACCTCAACCCGATAGAACACCTTTGGGATGAATTAGAGCGGAGACTGTGAGCCAGGCCTTCTATCCAACATCAGTGTCCGACCTCACAAATGCGCTTTTGGAACAATGGTCAAACATTCCCATAGACACACTTCTAAACCTTGTGGACAGCTTTCCCAGTAGAGCTGAAGTTGTTATACCTGCAAAGGGTGGGCCAAATCAATATGGAATCCTACAGACTAAGACTGGGATGCCATTAAAGTTTATGTGTAATATAGTGTCAACAAGCAGTAAAGGGGCTTTTAACAAACAATTATGGATCTCTCTAGCTGCTTGTACTATGAAGTAATTAAATCTCAAAGATCACAACAAAGACCCTAAGGCTGCGTGCACAGTATTGCAAATTGGATGCGGGTCTCCCCGCATCCAATTCACATGTCAGGAGACTGTGACCGGCTCTCAAGTCGGTTCACACAGCTCTGGGACGGCTGCGGAGCGAATTGTACAGGAGTCCTGTGCATCTTTTGGTTCGTTTCAGGTCTGAATTCAGCCAAAAATTCAGACCGATATTGGACCTGAAACAGTGAACAGGGATGCACCAGACCCCTGCTGTGAGGTGCTCAGCATGGCAGTCTAAACCCAGCCTGAGGGGGAGAGTTACTAAAACTGAAGACCAGAGAAATTAGTGCAACTGTTCAAAGTCACCAATCAGCTTCTAAATTCAGCTAGTTCAATGAAGCTTTACCAATAACATCTAGTAGCCCAAACAGTATGATCTTCCCCATACAGTCTGGATTCAGTTCGTTTTTAATAGCTTAAAAACACCTGCTGTGGCTTTACAGTTGAGAGCTGATGGGCTGCTAAGATTCTGCTTTGATGGAAAGTATAGGTAAAGAGCTACAATTTCAGTGCCTCTGTTATGAAATTTGAAGACAAATTTCTCCACAATGCCTAGAGCTACAGAGGTGAATGTGGGTTTGCTTTGAAGTGCTTATACCGCTTGTTCAAAATATGAAAATACTTTGTGTTTATAGTTTGGGCACAGGTTCACTTTAAATATAACATCTAATATTCATACCTTTGGAAGAGAGACTTTGATAGTGGATAAGGCAGAAGCTGAATTTAACGCTATTACTTTGCCTTTTTCAGACTTCCTTTCTGTATTTTCACCACCCACTCACTGTACTGTATCTACTCTAATGCCCCGTACACACGATTGGACTTTCTGACAACAAAACCGTGGAATTTTGTTCGAAGGTTGTTGGCACCAACTTGTCTTGCATACACGCAGTCACACAAATGTTGGCCAACAATTACGAACGTAGTGACGTACAAGACGTACGGAGAGCCGATAAAAAGGAAGTTCAATAGTCATGTAATATCTCGAATGCTAGTTTTACAAGTCCGAGCGCTTCCGGCTCGTACTTGATTTCGAGCATGCGTGGACTTTTGTGCGACAGACTTGTGTACACACGATCGGAAAGTCCGACAACAAAAATTTGTTGGCAGAAAATTTGAGAACCTACTAGCCAACATTTGTTGGCAGAAAGTCCGACAACAAATGTTCGATGGAGCATACTCACAGTCGGACTTTCCGCCAACAAGCTCATATCCAACATTTGTTGTCGGAAAGTCCGATCGCGTGTACGTGGCATGAGGCAGAATTTTCCCTTTAGTATCGAAAGTGTGTCCGTCTACAGAACTACTCCACCACCTCATCTCCATAACAGATGGAGGTGTTTTGTTATACACTTTCTGATAACATTCTTGGATGACATTGCAGAGATCACAAGACACAAGACATCACTGGATTTTTGTCATAATCAACGGGTACTGTATGTTTTTGCACTTATCGAACAGATATATACACTTGGTATATTTAACAGACCATAAGGGAGCAAAAGAAAGAGAAGTTCATGGTTAGGGTTTAAATGTAACCAGTTAGCATTTTATGTATTTTAGTTTCTCTGGCTGCTAAATCTCTGCATGCAGCCCTCTTTCTGCAAAGAGGGTCAGAGCCAGGGACAGATCTTTATGTTGATATTTGCACAAACAAAAAGCCAGCAATCGATTTAGCACAGTTTCTGCCCATAACTCAAATAACAGTTTTGACCTGTTTGACCCTTTGAGTTACAATATTGCTTTCCAACATTTTATCACAGCCCTGCACTGGGTAGACAAAAAAGAAAAAGAAAATAAATGTTGCTCATAGACTGCACATTGAAGTACTGCCAATCACATACTGCCCTTTTGGTCTTAGACTGATGAGGACAAAACAATTTTACACAGGAGCAGGATAATGTGTTTTATATTTCATATATAATGAGTGATTGGTTTATGCATTTTACTACATTTGCTTGTCTTAGCAAATATCTCTATATTTTTTCTTTCCATATATCTTAGCCAGATTGTTAGCAAGTTATATGCTTGAAAAGCAAATTAAACTCCAAATTGGACAATTTCATTTGAGTAAGGTATAAATATACTTTAGGCCTCTCTGTTTGTTTTGGTCGTTTTTCTGCTTTAGTGGATCTGCCAAAGTAAGGTCTGGTCTGAATTACAAATGCAGCTTTCTAATAAAGGAAACATCTACAAAATCAGAATCTTATAAGGAAATTTTGTGTTCAGAAATTCACATCTGATGAAATCTTACTCTGCAGATTCACACAGACTCTTCCTTTATTATAATTGTACACACAGCAACAAAATTCGAAGGAAAAGGTTTACTCATGTAATTCCAGACTGCTGTCATTTTCTGACAGAGGAACAAAAGAGTCAGCCGTTTATTTCCTAATCCTTAAGTGGCTCTCAGGGTAAGTAGCTGAAGCCATGCTACTTGAACTTGTATTTGATTATAGGCTGTACCAGGCCAGGAAGGGATTATTATTATATTAGTCATGCAAATAAAATGATTATGTAACCTTAAGGGTCGCGTGTTGTATCTGTTCCTTGTATATTGTAAGTCTGGTGTAATACACCTGTTGAGATCTGAATTGAAGAGATTAGCTTATTCTATAATGCGCCAATACCTTATGTATGACCTGTGGTCATACATTAAAGATTGTTCTCAGAATATAGAGAGGGGAAAAAAAATATTTTATATGGCATTAATATTTATGAACAGGTGTAGAATTTTGAGATAAATGAATAGTGATTATGCAAAATATGAGTCAAAAGCTCTCTTTAAACCAAACCAGTGCTTTGCCCACACATCAGACTTAAAGGGGTTGAGGTACTAAAGGCAAATAGACTGAAGTGCAGTTGCTCCAGAGCTTAGTACATGAGGTAAAGCTTCACTTTGCAAAGAATACCCAATCATGTGCAAGAAAAATAAAAAAAAAATGCATTTTTGCTTGATGATTGGATGATGGAAGTCAGCAGAGCTTCTGCTTATTTACTAAGCTCTGGAGCAACTGTTCTTGCAGAGTGCAACTGCAACAGTCTATTTGCCGATAGTAAATCAACTCTAAATTCACACTAAAAATCTGGTTTAACCGATTGCCGACTACCCGCTGCAGTATAGGTGTATGTATAGGTGTACATCGATCCCTTTAAAGGCTATAACAGGCACATCGCTGGAGCTGATGCACGTGGCCGGCAGCTGTGATGTCCGCTGGCCACCTGCGATCACTCCACAGAGAGCCAGAACGGGAATCTGTCAATGTAAACAAACAAATCCCCGTTCTGACATGGGAGTAGAGAGAGATCTCTGTTCCTAGTGATCAGGAACAGTGATCTCTCCCTACTCCCAGTCAGTCCCCCCACAGTTAGAAACACCTCCCTAGGGAACACTTAACCCCTTGATCGCCCCCTAGTGTTAACCCCGTCCCTGCCAATGTCATTTATACAGTGATCAGTGGCTATTTTTAGCTCTGATCACTGTAATAATGTCAATGGTCCCAAAAAAGTGTCCAATCTGTCTGCCGCAATGTCGCAGTCCCACTGAAAATTGCTGAACACCGCCATTACTAATAAAAAAAACAATTAATAATAAAATACCATAAATACATTCCCTTTTTTGTAGACGCTATAACTTTTACTCACACCAATCAATATACGTTTATTGCAATTTTTTTTTACCAAAAATATGTAGAAGAATACATAGCAACCTAAACTGAGGAAGAAATTTTTAATTTTTTTGAGGATATTTAATATAATAAAAAGTACAAAATATTGTTTTTTTTCCAAAATTGTCTGTCTTTTTTTTGTTTATAGGGCAAAAAATAAAAACCACAAAGGTGATCGAACACCACCAAAAGAAAGCTCTATTTGTGGGGAAAAAAAGGACATCAATTTTGTTTGGGTACAGTGTCGCAAAATTGTCAGTTAAAACGACACAGTGCTGTATCGCAAAAAAATGACCTGGTCATTAAGGGGGTAAATTCTTCCGGGCTGAAGTTGTTAAAAAAATAAAATTCTATTCAAATATGTATTTTTAACTTCAAAATATACCTTCTAATACTCTCAGCTTCCTCCAAGTATCCATATTTTTGTCTTTTTTTTTTTTGTTGCTGTGATTTAACTTCCTGTTAGAGGGTGACTAGGTTAGTTCGTTATGGTCCCACTGTACGTAGGAACAGCATTTGCTCCTGAAATGGACTAGGCACTGTGGACTATTAGATTTGCAGTATGCATAGAGAAGTACACATGACCACAACAAACGTGCACTGCTTATTCCAGATTGAAGTGAAAAGGAGAAGTATGTGAGCTCACAGAGGAAGTTACAAGGAGACAAAAACACTGCAAGAAACAATTTAATGATAAAGAGATTACAAGGCCATTAAGTAGTGGATATTTATGAATTATTTGTGGATAATAAGATTATTGTTTAATGTTACTTAGTGACAGCTTCCTAATAGTTATTATGGAGCTGCACCTGCCGGTGTCCTAACAACCAGTGGCAACCAGTGGTACTTTCAGCTGCCAGCCTGGAATTCCTAATGAAAGTAAAAAACAGCAGGGATAGTATGAAATAAAGAGAAAAAACAGCGTAAGTTTCCCCCCAAATTCATACCAGGCACTCTGGGTCTGGTATGGATTTTAAGGGGCACACTATAAAAAAACACATGGGGTTACCCCAAATTCCTGCCTGAGTGTCCAGGAAATGGAGGACACGCACATGCTGCTCCCCTTCCCTGAACCATACCAGGTCACGTGCCCTTATCATGGAGAGGGTACCTTATCAGGGGGGACCCCATGGCAAAGCACCTTGCCTCATGTTGATAAAGACAAGGGCCTCTTCACCCTAATCCTGGCCCAGTGGTTGTGGGGGTCTGCGGGGGGGGTTATCAAAATCTGAAAGTTCCCTATAAAAAGAAAGGTCCCCCAGATACTGCCCCCATTTGGATGAGCATCCCTACTCATTCACAAAAAAAGAAAAAAAATCACTCTAGAAATAAACACACCCAAACATTTAGCAGGTCCTTGAATAAAAAAAGAAAAATTCCTGCAATGTACATGCATCATCATTCCCGTCATTCAGTGATGCAGGCCCAGGTCACCCAAAAAACAATACTCGCTGACCTGTCAAAAGAGAAAACCTAACACTGCCAAGATATGCCTGATCCCGTTGCTTCCTTTGCATTGAATGATATCTCTGGGTCCCCACCTCTAAAATAAACAAAGGGGCAGGGACATCCGAGTGACATCACTGACGAAATATGACCTCATATGTCCATAATTCATCAATGACATCAGTAGGTGACCCCGCCCCTTTGTTAACCTTAGTAGTGGGGACATGGAGATGTCAGTCAGATGATACCCGTCCTTTGTTTACTTTAACGGTGGGGATCATCTGAATTAAAGCTAAATACCCAGAAACATACATACTGTATACTAGAGCTGTTGTACCCTCCTTAGGATTTGCATTTCTGTCTTTTCAGTCCTGAGATTTCCCCCGTTGCACTATTGTATTCTGACAGTGGGGATTCTGAGAACTCCCCTGGCATCCACTGGCGCTGCAAGCGCTGTTAAAATGCATGTTTTGCAGCATGACTGTTTGACATAAGTTGGTCTTTAGACAGAGAATGAAATTCAGCAGGAACCGGATGATTTTCGCTACATGTTTACATAACTTTACAGCTCTTGAACCTCCCCCAGCCTCGTTTAACCACAACGGGTTGGTTTCTTGTGCTGCTTCCTCCGCCCTCCAGGCTGGGGGATTCGGGAAGCAGCACAGGAACTACAAGAGGATAATACCAAGTCCAATTTAGGTATATAAATCACTTGAATTTAAAAAAATGCATTTAATGATGTATTAATGAACACAGATTTTAATTCATTGTTGTCTTTTTTTATGTGCCCAGAGTTCAGCTTTAACAACAGCTGCTGAATATTTTGCAAATCATTTATTCACAGCATTTCTTTGCCAAACATAAATAATAATTTTTTGAATAGATTCTGCCTCCTAGTAACACAAGTTCCGTTATTTGTTATCATGTACTGTGACAGGTGCTTTGTGAATCTGGCGCATTGTTTATGTACAGGGTTTGCTGTCCCTGGTGGTTCTGGAACACAATATTAGTCATACACCGAGCACATCGGACTCATCAGTTTAATAACGAGAACACCAGATCCCTCTCTCAAATGGCTCAGAAGTGCGTGGGTGGAAAACACCTAAATGTCTATGGGGGTTATTTACTAATGGAAAATCCACTTTGCACTTAAAGTGCACTTGGAAGTAAAGTTGCTGTAGATCCGAGGGGGACATGCAAGAAAAATAAAAAACAGCATTTTAGCTTGCACATGATTGGATGATAAAATCAGCAGTGCTTCCCCTCATTTCAGATCTACCCCTTAGATTTAGAGCGACTGCACTTCCAAGTGCACTTTCAGTGCAAAGTGGATTTGACTTTCGTAAATAACCCCCTATGTGTCTATGTGAATAAGGTGTAGGGTATATTTTTGTCTGCTCGGTAAAATGATATTTTTTGTATCTGTGCAATGCTGGTGCTCAAGTGCAAGGCTAGCTATAAGCTAGCTATAAGAAAACCACTCACCCTCATCCTCCTGTTAGCATTTCTAAATAAAAATGACAGAGCTACCACAGCTGATCCAGGGCAGGAACAGTTTACATTTGTTGTGCCCCATACTTCTGAACTCCACCGGCGAAGGACGGCAGCAGAGGGCGCCACTCCATTTGGTATGTGTCTCCCCATATTATGAGGTAGATGTGGGGGTGGTACAGGTATAACTTATGCCTGACCACCTCCTAATGAGAAGCCAAAACAGCCTCCCTATGGACTCTGCACCTGTCCATTAGGATTACGATTATTCATTAAATTATTTAATTTAATCACTGGCCATGCATGTATGGGGTTACTGGTCCTAAACTCCATGGTGCTGCACTCTGGTGACTGGGTGCAGTTCAGGGAGTGCCCCATAATGTAGAGGGGTGTAGGGGGTGGGACTAGTGTAGGTGGGCGTTGTAACGATATCACGTACGGGACATGAAAAGCTGTAGCTAGCTGCCATCTTGTGTGGAAGTAGCCATGACAGTTTGGCTAACCATGTAACATTACAGAAAACTCTGAACTCCCTCCTCCCTCCTCCCTTGTCTTAGGAATTTAAAGCTTTTTAAGTTCAACAGAAAAGGTTATCTCAACAGAGAAAACAGAACCAGGCTAGGTCAGTAAACTGCTGTTGAAAGGGCAGAGCGTTCAGGCCTGTCGTAAAACTGTCACCCTCTCCATTCAGAGACCTAACAGGCCCCGGTTGTAAATTGTCTGAATACACCTCAGTGGAGAAGTATGAAATTTCAGCATGTTTCATAACTTCTGACTTAGTAATAGCACAGCCATAATCTGGACATATTTAGTTTCCTCAGATAATTTGTAACATTTCAAGTCCAGACACCCCTATGTCAGGTCATATGGGAAACCACTGGTACCACTTATTCCTCCTAAGCCGACTATACATTATAGATATGCCATGTTTATACTTGTTTTGAAGGAAATCTCACGCTGAATAATAATATGGATATTTGGAGTCTGTAAACACTATAGATGCAGATATATGAATATGTTTTACAAAATCTACCTGGGACGTGGTCATGAGTGTAGACACCTCCCAGCAACCAACCCCTAAACAAGATGACCAGACGATTGGTCACTGGTCGCTGTCAACACCCCTTTGATTTGACAGAAAAGAGGAGATGCCAAGACAATGGTCAGTTCTCCTTTTACCATCCAAGAAGAAACATCTGCCAAGTCGAGAACCAATTACCTAGCTCATCGATCGAACTCTGATCAACCCTCGGACATTAATTGCAAGTATTCTTCCTTCCCAATTCTACCTTATTGCTTTGTGGCTGTATATTGTCTTTATCTTTTGAAACATCCTTTTTCTGTAAATGTTTTATTTGCATCAACTTTGACCTTTTCATAATAAACCCTTATGTTGAAAAGTGTTAACCTTGTCTCTAAAGCTCTTAATGCAAGCTATAAACTAACCTGCCTCTTGAAGGGCGCTACTGTTGTAGAGTAAGACTCTGAGCAGACCTGTCAGTGGTGGCAGTGTGTGTGGCAGATGCTTATTCTAAAATTATAATTGGTATTGCTAAAATTACGAGTCTCCCCCGGCTCGGTCTTTAAACGGGGGTGGTGGCAGTTAAAGGGTTAATTGTGTAATTAGCCCAGTGACAATCACTCTCAGGCTGCTCGCACCTAGATTGTGGTCCCGCAAGCTGGAAAATCTTTGTGCTGGGCACAGCTGAGAGTGGCATTGTTACGTAAGTGACAGCGTGGTGTGAGGTTGGCCGATCCTTTGTCGCGAGTTAGCGAGGAGGGCAGGGATCTGACACCCGCGTTCGTCACAGGCGTGACTAGTGTGGGTGGGTGTTGGTGGTGATTGGGATGTATGGATATACACGCACACATATATAGAGGAGACCATACATGTGAGCAGCCATTGCCCGCTTAGGCTCTGAGGAAGTGGGTTCTCCCCTGAAATGCGTCAGCATCGCTGTATCCGCTGGACGCCAGGCCTTGATCTGCCGATGTTCAGAACTGCATACCTGTAACATTGTCCTTGCCTGTTGTCCATGCTCGTTTGTGAGTATATATTTTGTTGTTTTACACTTCATTAAAGTTTTACCAGTGGTAATGCACTAGGTCGGTGCGCCCTCCCTTTCTCTTTTTTCTTCAGCTTGTGAATACCCAATTATTCTGAGGAGGGCTGCAAGACGGCAGATACTACTGAATGTATTCGGTCACACCACACATTGAGGAACTAGACACCTGTGTGTAGGAGAGTTTTCTATTGTGTTTGCCCATGACCAAAGCCAGTGGCGGCTGGTGTTCAAAATTTTTGGGGGGGCGCAAACAAACTGAAAAATTCTGAAAAAATAACTCATCAATTGCAGCCTCACTGTGCCATCAATCGCAGCCACTGTGCCATCAATCGCAGCCACTGTGCCCATCAATTGCCACCACTGTGCCATCAAACACAGCCACTGTGCCCATCAATTGCCGCCACTGTGCCCATCAATTGCCGCCACTGTGCCCATCAAACGCAACCACTTTGCCATCAAACGCAGCCACTGTGCCCATCAATTGCCACTACTCTGCATCAAACGCAGCCACTGTGCCCCATAAAATACCTGTACGTCGTTTTGTGCATGAGATACTGTGGGCGGGCGCAATTGCGGTACAGAGAGGCAGAACAGGGATCTGCCTATGTAAACAAGGTGGGTCCCCGTCTGAAAGGGGACAACACTGAGATCGCCTGTTTCTAGTAATCAGAAACAGCGATCTCTGTGTTGTCCCAGTGAGCCCACCCCCCTCACAGTTGGAACACACCCAGGGAACACAGTTAACCCTTTGATCACCATTATTGTTAACCCCTTCCCTGCTAGTGTCATTTATACATTGATCAGTGCATTTTTTTAGCACTGATCACTATATTGGTGTCACTGGTCCCCAAAAAGTGTCACTTAGGGTCAGATTTGTCCTCCGCAATGTCGCAGTCCCGCTAAAAATCGCAGATTGCCACCATTACCAGTAAAAACAATTAAAAAAAATTAAAACTCCATAAGTCTATTGCCTATTTTGTAGACGCTATAACTTTTGCGTAAACCAATAAATATACACTTATTGGGGTTGGTTTTACCAAAAATATGTAGAAAAATACATATTGGTCTAAACTGATGAATAAATTTGTTTTTTTACTTTTTTTTTGGATATGTATTATAACGGAAAGTAAACAAATTAATTTTTATTTTTTTAACTTGTCGCTTTTTTTTTATAGTGCACAAAATAAATACCGCAGAGGTGATCAAATACCACCAAAAGAAAGCTCTATTTGTGGGGGAAAAAAGGATATCAATTTTGTTTGGGTACAGTGTCGCACGACCACGCAATTGTCAGTGACAGCGGCGCAGTGCCGTATCGCAAAAAAAGGCCTGGTCATTAAGGGGGTAAATCCTTCCAAGGCTGAAGTGGTTAAAGACATTTCCCTGCCAAAGTTGTCCACTTCTGATCTTGGAAAACCTAATGCGGTTGTTTCTCTTGAGGAACCCATGGGAATAATTAAGGACCTTCCACTCCACAAATCCCCTGGTTCTGACGGGCTTCCCTACTTTTATTATAAGACCTTCCTGCCTGTCTTGGCCCCACATTTGTTATACCTGTACTATACTTTACTTCAAGGAAAATCCCCTTACTCACAGTTCCCGCATTCATATATTTCTGTCACCCCTAAACCCGGTAAAGATCCTTCCCTGCCTGACAATTATAGACCCATAACTCTACTAAATTCAAATTACAAAATCTTTACCAAAATTCTAGCCTCTAGACTATCTCAATTCATTCCCAAACTATTTAATAACTATTTAATAAGGATCAGGTGGGTTTTGGGCCGACCAGACATGCTGGTGACAACACATGACGCACTATAGAGCTGATTGATCTTCTAAATACATTTCCCCGCCCTCCCTCCTGCTAGATTAGGATTTTTGGTGAGTGTAGAAAAATTTAGGCAGGCCTTCCTGGCAGCCAGGCCTGTTTGTTTTGGTTTGTGTGGGCTGCGAGTGGCTCAGAATTAGCAGCTGGTGACTCACGGGCAGCATCACTGAGACCTCCCTCTTTATTCTAGAGGATTCTAGAAGGAGAGGAGGAGAGGTGAGGTGAAGCTGCCTGGGGTGTTCCAAGGAGCCCTGACCAATCCCCAACTTGGATTGGCAGGGGGCAGGCCTCCTTAAATACCTAGAGTCAGCCCAGCTGGGGAGGAGTTGTCGGGTGGAAGAACTGGAGATGGAGTACTAGGCTGTCTGGGCCTTTGAGGGTGCTCTCCAGTCTGGGGGGTAACCTTGGGCCTGGGGCTCGGGTGCAGGATGGAGCCCTTCAAGAAAGCGTGAAGTTTCTGGACAGGAGGCACAGGAGGAGCAAGAGAGGACAGCAGGAGCTAGTACTGCCAGGCAAGTCTTCAGGAGGGAACCACTGGTTGCAGCCAGGAGGGCTGGTGAGTGACATGTGCAGTCAAGAGGACTGGGGAGGCATGCCTGAGAGGACTGAAAGGAAACAGTCAGACGTGGGTGCAGAGCTAGTAGTGAGGACTGCAATGTCATGGGCAGTGGAGTCTTGCAGCTGCAGCTATGAGGGCTGGCAGGGCATGAAGAGGGCTGACTGGGAGCAGTAGTCCATCAGTAGGACAGCTAGCACTAGGGACTTTCTACTTTGTACTACACCACAGGGGCCCGTGGTCCCTGCCTGCAAAGGGCAATTGCTGAGGCCTGGCTGAGCCAGGCTGGCCCAAACATGTGCTAGCTGCTTCTGAAAGATAAAAAGTAGTGCAGGAGGAAGGAAGAGAAATAGTCTGCAAGCAAGGAAAGTGCTGGAGGAGACCGAAGTAGTAACTTGTACAGAGAAGTGTACATAGTTGTCCCAAATGATTGATATACAATCCACCAATTTATTGATATACAATTCACCAGGCATCCCATATTTCCCCTCACCCCAAGTTAAATTCCCTAAAGTAAATGAAAACAAGCACATGGACTGTTCATTGTCCTAAGGTGACTGAGAAGTGAATGTCGGGCTGGACAGGGTAACAGGTGGGCCACATAACTTATCAGCCCCTACTGAGGTAGCGCTACACTTAGAGGCGTCAAAAAGCCTTTGATAGGTTTAGTTGGCCCTATATGTTCTCCACCTTAACTCAGTTTGGTTTTTCGAGGTCCTTTTTTTAAAGCACTGGAAGCATTATATTCAAATACAACTGCTCAAGTCCAGATGTCTTCCTTTCTGTCGCCTCTTTTCCCCATGACTAATGGTACACAGCAGGGTAGTCCCCTTTCTCCACTGCTATTTATACTGTGTTTGCAACCTTTGGCTGAGGCCATTCGCTCTCATTTGGATATTCGTGGGGTGTTGATGCGACAGCGGGAATACAAAATGTCTCTTTTTGCAGATGATATTCTGCTAACCTTGACTAATCCTCTATTATCCCTTCTACCTCTACATACCCTTTTAGCTTCCTTCGGTGCTATATCGGGATATAAGGTCAATGCGACTAGAGATGGAGGTCTTACTTTGGATCTATCACCTACTCTACTAGCCCAACTTGAGCAAACATATCCATATACAGTGGGGCAAAAAAGTATTTAGTCAGCCACCAATTGTGCAAGTTCTCCCACTTAAAAAGATGAGAGAGGCCTGTAATTGTCATCATAGGTATAACTATGAGAGACAAAATGTGGAAACAAATCCAGACAATCACATTCAATGCGAGTGTTATCCCCGCACCAGTGTGGATCTGACCAGGTATGAAATGGATGATGCTCTCCAGAGATAAGAGGTCCCAGGTACTGGCTAATGCTAGTTGAAGCTGTGTGCAAACGAGAAAATCCGGACAGCCGCACTCCAGCACTCAAGTGCTTACTCATAGCTAAGCTCTATGAGTAAGCACTTGGCATAAGTGCGAAACGCGTTAGCCGATTATCTGTACACTCTGTCCATGGTGTCCTGTATATGACATGTTCCTGATTTTACAATAAAGAAATTTGGATTATAATTTCCTGGAGTGCGGCTGTCCAGATTTTCTCGTTTGCACACAGACAATCACATTGTCTGATTTTTGAAAGAATTTATTTTCAAATATTATGGTGTTAAATAAGTATTTGGTCACCTACAAACAAGCAAGATTTCTGTATCTGACAGACCTGTATCTTCTTCTTTAAGAGGCTCCTCTGTCCTCCACTCATTACCTGTATTAATGGCACCTGTTTGAACTTGTTATCAGTATAAAAGACACCTGTCCACAACCTCAAACAGTCACACTCCAAACTCCACTATGGTGAAGACCAAAGAGCTGTCGAAGGACACCAGAAACAAAAATGTAGACCTGCACCAGGCTGGGAAGACTGAAACTGCAATAGGCAAGCAGCCAAGTGTGAAGAAATCAACTGTGGGAGCAATAATTATAAAATGGAAGACATACAAGACCACTGATAATCTCCCTCGAACTGGGGCTCCACGCAAGATCTCACCCCGTGGGGTCAAAATGATCACAAGAACGGTGAGCAAAAATCCCAGAACCACACGGTGGGACCTAGTGAATGACTTGCAGAGAGCTGGGACCAAGGTAACAAAAGCTACCATCAGTAACACACTACGCTGCCAGGGACTCAGACCCTGCAGTGCCAGACATGTCCCCCTGCTTAAGCCAGTACATGTCTGGGCCCATCTGAGGCTTGCTAGAGAGGATTTGGATGATCCAGAAGAGGATTGGGAGAATGTCATATGGTCAGATGAAACCAAAGTAGAACTGTTTGGTAGAAACACAACTCGTCCTGTTTGGAGGAGAGAGAATGCTGAGTTGCAACCAAAGAACACCATACCTACTGTAAAGCATGGGGTTGGCAACATCATGCTTTGGGGCTGTTTCTCTGCAAAGGAAACAGGACGACTGATCCGTGTACATGAAAGAATGAATGGGGCCATGTATCGGGAGATTTTGAGTGCAAACCTCCTCCCATCAGCAAGGGCATTGAAGATGAAACGTGGCTGGGTCTTTCAGCATGACAATGATCCCAAAAACACCGTCCAGGCAACGAAGGAGTGGCTTTGTCAGAAGCATTTCAAAGTCCTGGAGTGGCCTAGCCAGTCTCCAGATCTCAACCCCATAGAAAATCTTTGGAAGGAGTTGAAAGTCCGTGTTGCCCAGCGACAGCCCCAAAACATGACTTCTCTAGAGGAGATCTAGAGGAGATCTGCATGGACACAAAACAAGGGGAGGAAAGTGCACCAGAGATAAGCCACGTCCATAAAACATTGAGGATACAAAATAAGATAGTACTGAGTATTACCAGGGAGGCGGACTTTTTAGGCTAAGAAACAGTGGAGAAGATATAGCAGTATAAAAAATATAAATTTATTGAAAAATACAAATATCTAAAAAACAAAATGACAGTTGTAACAAAGCAACTATGATTATTGTGTCGAGACATAAAAGGGCTTACTGCACAATAATCATAGATGCTTTGTTACAACTATTTATTATTTATTTATTTCAGGTACTTATATAGCGCCATCAATTTGCTCAGCGCTTTACATATACATTGCACATTCACATCAGTCCCTACCCTCAAGGAGCTTACAATCTAAGGTCCCTAACTCACATTCGTACATACTAGGGACAATTTAGACAGGATCCAATTAACCTACCAGCATATCTTTGGAGTGTGTCATTTTGTTTTTTAGATATTTCTATTTTTCAATAAATTTATATTTTTTATACTGCTATATCTTCTCCACTGTTTCTTAGCCTAAAAAGTCCACCTCCCTGGTAATACTCAGTACTACCTTATTTTGTATCCTCGAGATCTGCATGGAGGAATGGGCCAACATACCAGCAACAGTGTGTGAAGACTTACAGAAAACGTTTGACCTCTGTCATTGCCAAAAAAGGATATATAACAAAGTATTGAGAAGAACTTTTGATATTGACCAAATACTTATTTTCCACCTTAATTTGCAAATAAATTCTTTCAAAAATTAGACAATGTGATTGTCTGGATTTGTTTCCACATTTTGTCTCTCATAGTTGAGGTATACCTATGATGACAATTACAGGCCTTTCTCATCTTTTTAGGTGGGAGAACTTGCACAATTGGTGGCTGACTAAATACTTTATTGCCCCACTGTAGATGGTGTCCTGAATCTCTCAAGTATTTGGGTATCAATTTGACACCCTGTTAGGATTGAGTTCACATACTGGTGGCATTGTGCTGCTCTGGACTGTTTGCTGCAGCTCCAATGTCCACCAGCAGGTGTCTCCCAAGAGCCGGTGGGCCGTAATTATCAGCCACACCTGCATTCGGCCATTAGGTTGCTATTTTTATGCTGCTCCTCTCTGACCCTGGCTTGACACTATTCTGGTCGCCTCCCTGCTGCCAGTTGTGCCTGATGCCTGTCCTGAAGCTTCCTGTACCCCTCTGCCTTTCTACTGCCTCCCTCTGCCTTGTTCCTGCTCGAGTACCCAGTCGTTATCCTCCCTTCCTTGCATTCCCTCTTCCCTTGTCCCTTATTTTGCATTTTGTATTTAGTCGGTTTTTAGGGTCATCAGTTATTTTGTCTTTGGGGGTTTTGCTCATTGTTTGCTGTGTATGTTTTTCTGTGTCTGTTCACTGTTAATAAACCATACTTTAAGGATATATACTTTGTTTGGTCTCAGTTTCCTCGTGTAGCTATGTGTCTGGACTCCTTGCTGCAGAAACCTGACACACCCTCCTACTCCACTGACACACCCCCCTATTCCGCTAACTATCCCCCATTGTTCCAGGATATTTTCTGTTCTCCATCAGTGGACTAACTTCCTCGTGTAGCTACGTGTCTGGACTCCTTGCTGCAGAAACCTGACACACCCCCCTACTCCACTGACACACCCTCCTATTTCGCTGACTATCCCCCATTGTTCCAGGATATTTTCTGTTCTCCATCAGTGGACTAACTACCCTCTCTCTCTACTGGGTAGAGTAAATGTCTTAAAAATGTCCATATTGCCGAGGTTACTTTATTTTTTCGAGACATTGCTGGTTACCATACCTAGGTCTTAACTCAAAGCCCTCCAGAGGGGCTTCTTAAAATTCATATGGAACGGTAGAGCTCATCGCATTGCGAGCTTGGTGGTTTTCTCCTTACGGACGCAGGGGGGGGACTGGGAGCTCCTGATATCATTAATTACTATTATGCCTCCCACCTCCGTGCTGTTGTCTTTTGGTCTTGTCTGATGACTCCAAATCAGTAGTCAGTGATAGAAAGGGGGTCCCTGTACCCTGTGCATCCATACTCCCTGGTGTGGTCACAGTCCTTATGCAATGATTCTATATAGAGACATATGTGTATTGCTCCTATGCTTTTTACCCTGGCAATATGGCGTAAATGCTTCCAGAAGTTCTCTCTCTCTCCACCATCTCCTCTTCTTACTAATATTTTGTTTAACCCGATATTATCGGATAGTTTGTACTTTGGTCACATGGTACCGTAGCTGCAGGCCTCCTTATTCCAACTTCATAACCTGGTAAACCCTGCTACATGTAGACTGCATACTTTTGAAGAACTATGGGAAAAATATGATATTGCTAACAATATGTTTTATTTCTATTTACAAATTAGACATTTGTTTCATTATATGTCCACATCCCTAACTCTGGATAGACCCACCTCCTTTGAATATTTGTGTGCACAAGGCCCCCCATCAATTACACTTGGTGCCCTTCATTTATAGCATCCTTCATGAGGCTACTCCTCTTATTGAAGATACCTATTCCTATATGCGTAAGTGGGCTTGCATTTTACAGCGACCGATTTCTTTACAGATGTGGGATAAGATCTGGACTTCAGCTTTCAAATCTTCTAAATGTGTGGTGCAGTGAGACCACTCTAAGAAATTTTATGTTTTGGTATAGGACCCCAGAGCTCATAGACAGGACTCCTCTTGCTCAGACAGGTGCTGGTGCTGTGGCCTTGAAATGGGCTCATTGTTGTATATTTTTTGGCTCTGTCCTCAGATACAGCCCTTCTGGGCCGAGGTGATGAAGTTACTCCAGTCAGTGACGGGCTTGTCCCTGCCACTTGATCCTGCTCACTATTTATTGGGTCTTCCTTTCCCCGGTATTGCCAAGCCTATTAAACAATTGATTTCATATATTCTTTTGGCTGCCAGGAGGGCCATTCCACTCTGTTGGCTGTCAAATGCTCCTCCGAATCGGTCTCGATTACTTCAACTCATAGCTGAAACCTGGAGAATGGAGTGCCTAATGGCTACTGTGCATGATGTTATTCCACAATTTAATAACATTTGGGAGAGCTGGGATATGTCTGAGTTTGGAGATCCGTTAACTTGACTTATGGTTTATTCTAATAGTACTCCCTATTATTTTAATCTGTTTCACCACACTCTCCAAGTGCATGTTTCTCCTATGATATCTTCTCCATATGGTATACTGGCCTAAAGAGCTTTGTTTGTAAGCAATCTGTCCCTTGATTTTCTTGTTGTAATATCTAGACATTCTTGTGTTTACAATGTCTGCAGAGACTTTCTATACTGTGCTGATTTTACTTTTTCTTTGTACTGTGTTATAGAAAGTGAAAATGCTGCGCTAAACCCAAAACTAAAATAAAAGCAGCTAGCACACAAACAAACCAAGTTCAAAGAAAAATAACAACAGAAAAGTGCAGCGCTAAATATTAAACATGTGGTAAGAGCATATGAAGTGAACACCTTTGCGGATGTGAAAACATATAGGCATCAAATGATAGACAAATGTCCTGTGTGCAATATGGAACAGCAAAACAATAAAAAAATAATGAAAAATAGTGAAAAAGATCGATGTGAGGAGTAGTACCTCTTCAAATTAGGAAAATATAAATGTGAGCATCAAATAGTGTCCAGTATGGAATATAGAACAGCAAAGTAAATTAGAGTTCATATGTGAGGTGTGGGAGGGATATTTCTTCGGTTTGGAGGATGCCGGTATACATCAAAAGTAGGGATGAGCTTCGTGTTCGAGTCGAACCCATGTTCGACTCGAACATCGGCTGTTCGATCGTTCGCCGAATTGCGAACGTTATGGGCCGTTCGCGCTAAATTCGTGTGGCGCGTCACGGCCCATAATTCACTGCGGCATCGCAGTGCATTGCTGGCTGATGATTGGCCAAGCATGCACTATGACCCGCATGCTTGGCCAATCACAGCGCTGTCAGTAGAGAGAGCTGTAATTGGCCAAAGCCAGGGTGGCTTTGGCCAATTACGGCTCAGGGCATTTAGTACACACCCCACACTATATAAGGCCGCCTGCACGGCGGCCCTGTGTAGTGTGTGTTCCGGTGTGCGGTGTGCTGAGAGATAGAGAGAGAGAGAGACAGTGTCATTTGATTTGAGTTAGATAGATTAGGCAGAACAGTCAGTCAGTTAGCTGCACTTACAGTGTATTGTGTATATATATGCATCCCAGGTGTTGCATATATATATATACACTGTATTCAGTTTAGCTAGATCCGTTCCTGTTATCTTCTATCTAGACTATTTACATTTAATGCAGTGCGTCCTGCTCACAGTGTTCAGCTAGATCCGTTCCTGTTATCTTCTAGACTATTTACATTTAGTGCAGTGCGTCCTGCTCACAGTGTTCAGCTAGATCCGTTCCTGCTATTTACATTTAGTGCAGTGCGTCCTGCTCACAGTGTTCAGCTAGATCCGTTCCTGTTAAATTCCTACTGACCGGCAGGCTTGTCTGGTTACAGTATATAAAGCTACCTGAAGAAAATTACAGGTGTTCTATTTGATCCTATTAGTACCACGGTCAGGCAGCTAGACTATTTACATTTAGTACAGTGTGTCCTGCTCACAGTGTTCAGCTAGATCCGTTCCTGTTATCTTCCTACTGACAGGCAGGCTTGTCTGGTTACAGTATATAAAGCTACCTGAAGAAAATTACAGGTGTTCTATTTGATCCTATTAGTACCACGGTCAGGCAGCTAGACTATTTACATTTAGTACAGTGCGTCCTGCTCACAGTGTACAGCTAGATCCGTTCCTGTTATCTTCCTACTGACAGGCAGGCTTGTCTGGTTACAGTATATAAAGCTACCTGAAGAAAATTACAGGTGTTCTATTTGATCCTATTAGTACCACGGTCAGGCAGCTAGACTATTTACATTTAGTACAGTGCGTCCTGCTCACAGTGTTCAGCTAGATCCGTTCCTGTTATCTTCCTACTGACAGGCAGGCTTGTCTGGTTACAGTATATAAAGCTACCTGAAGAAAATTACAGGTGTTCTATTTGATCCTATTAGTACCACGGTCAGGCAGCTAGACTATTTACATTTAGTACAGTGCGTCCTGCTCACAGTGTTCAGCTAGATCCGTTCCTGTTATCTTCCTACTGACAGGCAGGCTTGTCTGGTTACAGTATATAAAGCTACTTGAAGAAAATTACAGGTGTTCTATCCCAGCTTAGTGCAGCTACAGGCCATTAGTATGTCTGGAAGGCCAAGAAGGAGAGGCAGACAGTCACAAGCCAATAAGAGAGGGCAAGCAGGCTCTGTGTCTAGTGCTGGTCGTGGAGACGGTGCATCCTCATCAGCACGTGGCCATGGGACACGCTTGGCCTTTTTTTCGGCAGCTGGCCATGTTGAGCCGCAACATGCGGAAGACTTGGTCGAGTGGATGACCAAGCCGTCCTCATCCTCCTCATCCTCTCTCACCCATGCCCAGGGTGCTTTGTCTGGCAAAGCAGCGGCCTCTTCCCTCAGCTCAATGTCATCAGTGACTCCTTCCCTAGCTCCACCATGTCCTCATGAGGATTCCCTCGAACTGTTTGACCACAGTGTTGGGTACATGCTCCAGGAGGATGCCCAGCGTTTGGAAGGCTCTGATGACGATACTGAGCTCGATGAAGGCAGTAACATGAGCGCGGACAGAGGGGGTGCCCAAGAAGGACAGCAATCTGGCAGTCATGCTCCCCCTGCTGCAGCATACTGCCAGGTTTGCTCCAGTGATGAGGAGGGAGGGGATGATGAGGTCACTGACTCAACGTGGGTGCCTGATAGGAGAGAGGAGGAGGAGGAGGAGGAGGAGGAGGAGGAGGAGGAGGCGGCAGCACATCACCAACGAGGCAGGATGCCCTCCAGGGGCCAGCCTAAGGGCAGCACATTGACTGCATCACACCCCAAAGCTCCACATGTGCAGGGCGCTGCAGTCTCTGCGCGTTATTCAAAAAGTTCTTTGGTGTGGGCCTTTTTTGAGACGAGTGCATCAGATCGCACCGCTGCTATTTGCAACATATGTCTCAAGCGTATCTCGCGTGGCCAAAATATCTCCCGCTTGGGTACCACATGCTTGACCAGACATATGTTGACCTGCCATGCAGTTCGTTGGCAAGCGTATCTAAAAGACCCACACCAAAGAACAAAGAGGATCTCTCCTTGCTCCTCATCAGCTGAGATTTCCAACCCCACTAGACCTTCAGTCCTCTCTGAGACCTGCAGTGAGAGGAATGAAGGTGTAGAATTAGGTGTGTCACAGCCAAGTACTTGTGGGCAATCTGCTTTTGGTACACCGACGTCAGATTGTACCAGGCAAATTTCCCTGCCCCAGCTGCTGCACCGCCGAAAGAAGTTTGCTCCCAGCCATCCACATGCCCAGCGGTTGAATGCTAGCTTGGCAAAATTGCTAGCACTTCAACTGCTGCCTTTTCAGTTGGTAGACTCTGCCCCCTTCCGTGAGTTTGTGGAATGTGCGGTTCCTCAGTGGCAGGTACCCAAACGCCACTTTTTCTCACGGAAGGCGATTCCGGCTCTCTACCGGCATGTGGAAGGCAATGTCCATGCCTCGCTGGACAGGGCGGTCAGCGGTAAGGTGCATATTACCGCTGACTCATGGTCCAGCAGGCATGGACAGGGACGTTACCTAAGTTTCACGGCGCATTGGGTGACTCTGCTGGCAGCTGGGAAGGATGCAGGACAAGGTGCAGTAGTGTTGGAGGTTGTTCCGCCACCACGCCTCCAAAATGCTGATTGTGACACACCTCTCTCCTCCACCCCCTCCTCTTCTTCTTCCTCCATGGCCTCTTCCTCGGAACCAGCGGTGCTCCGTAGGCGTTCAAGGGGCTACGCAAGTACGCAGGCCAAAAGATGCCATGCGGTGCTTGAGCTGGTGTGCTTGGGGGACAGGAGCCACACTGGGGCAGAGGTTCTGTCAGCTCTGCAGGGGCAGGTTCAGAGGTGGTTGACGCCACGCCAACTTAAGGCAGGAATGGTGGTTTGCGACAATGGCACCAACCTCCTCTCTGCCCTCCGACAGGGACAAATGACCCATGTGCCCTGTTTGGCTCACGTCCTTAACTTGGTGGTGCAGCGGTTCTTGGGCAGGTACCCGGGCTTACAGGATGTCCTGAGGCAGGCCAGGAAAGTCTGTGTGCATTTCCGCCGGTCATATAATGCCAGTGCTCGGCTGACGGACCTCCAAAAGGAGTTTAACCTGCCCAAGAACCGCCTAATCTGTGACATGCCCACCAGGTGGAACTCAACGTTGGCCATGCTGCAGCGGCTGCACACGCAGCAGAGGGCCATCAATGAGTACCTGTGCGACTATGGCACCAGGACAGGGTCAGGGGAGCTTGGTTTTTTTTCCCCACGCCAGTGGGCCATGATCAGGGATGCATGCACTGTCCTGTCACCATTCGAGGAGGCCACGAGGATGGTGAGCAGTGACAGTGCATGCATCAGTGACACTGTCCCCCTTGTCCACCTGTTGGAGCACACGCTGCGTGGAATAATGGACAGGGCACTTGAGGCAGAACAGAGGCAGGAAGAGGAGGACTTCCTTAGCTCTCAAGGCCCCCTTTATCCAGACAGTGTTCCTGCGTGCCCGCCGATCACACAGGAAGAGGACGAGGAGGAAGAGGAGGAGGAGGAAGATTGTGTCAGTATGGAGGTGGAGCCTGGCACTCAGCATCAGCAGCAGTCTTTAAGGGATCAGTCCCAAGAAACACATGGACTTGTACGTGGCTGGGAGGAGGTGGCTGCGGACCATGTCGTTCTTAGTGACCCAGAGGACTCCGGACCGAATGCCTCAGCAAACCTACGCTGCATGGCCTCCCTGATCCTGCAAAGCCTGCGTAAGGATCCTCGTATTCGTGGTATCAAGGAGAAGGACCAATACTGGCTGGCAACCCTCCTTGATCCACGTTACAAGGGTAAGGTTGCGGACCTTATCTTGCCATCGCAGAGGGAGCAGAGGATGAAACATCTTCGGGAGGCCTTGCAGAAAGGTCTGTGCAACGCGTTCCCAGAGACTGGGAGGTTACAAACTCCTGTTTCTGGACAACGTGTTGCTGAGGCTTCGGTCAGTCAAAGAAGGAGCGGTGGAGAAGGTGGCCGTCTGACCGATGCGTTCAGACAATTTTTTGGTCCGCAGCCCCAAGGTATGATCGGTTCCAGCAACCATCGCCAGCGTCTGTTTTACATGGTGCAGGAATACCTAGGGGCAAGATCAGACTTGGACACCTTTCCCACCGAAAATCCTCTGGGTTACTGGGTCTTGAGGATGGATCACTGGCCAGAGCTTGCACAGTATGCAATTGAGCTACTGGCCTGTCCTGCATCCAGCGTTCTTTCGGAACGCACATTCAGTGCTGCTGGAGGCGTGGTAACCGATCACAGGGTGCGTCTGTCCACCGACTCGGTCGATCGGCTGACCTTCATAAAAATGAATGAGTCTTGGATCACCACCAGCTACCAAGCACCTGATGCTGATGTAACCGAATAATTTTTTTTGAAATCTCAGATCCCTTCAAAGACTGCCTATGCTGATGCTGAGTGACTATCCCTGAGTAATTATCCTCTTCCTCCTCAATCATCACGCTGATAGCTTGTAAGAACATTTTTGGTTCTGGGCGCCACCACCAGTGCCTAAGGCACAATTTTTCAGCCCCTGTTTAACAGGGGCGTGTAATTACAATTTTTGATGTAATACTTTGCAGCAGGGCTCGTTCCTGCATTCCAACTAGAGTGTCTGTGAGGGGTTGCAGTGTTGTGGCACCAGCACCAGTGCCTAAGGCCCAATTTTTCTGCCCCTGTCTAACAGGGGCGTGTAATTACAATTTTTGAAGCAATAATTTGCAGCAGGGCTCGTTCCTGCGTTCCAACTAGAGTGTCTGTGAGGGGTTGCAGTGTTGTGGCACCAGCACCAGTGCCTAAGGCCTAATTTTTCAGCTCCTGTTCAACAGGGGCATGTAATTACAATTCTTGATCTAATATTTCACAGCAGGGCCCTGTGAGGGCTTACAGTGTTGTGGCCACAGCAACACCTAAGGCCCAAATTTCTGCTGAGTATATAGGGCAGGACCCTACTTTCAAACATCTAACTTACAAACGACTCCTACTTGCAAACGGAAGGAGACAACAGGAAGTGAGATGAAATCTACCCCTAGGAAGGGAAATTCTCTCCTGTAAGAGTTAATATGGGAAAACAAGTTCTCCTTTCCACTGATGCTTTCCAATCCTTGTTCCACAAAAAAACCCAAATTTTCAAAAAACATTTTTCATTGGGACAAAAAAGTGAGGTGAAATCTTCTGAAGAGGAGGAAAGACAGCAAAACAAATGTCACAGGGGTGATAACCCTTCCCTATGTTTTCCAAAAAGCTTAGAAAAGATTTTTTGGCTGGAGCTAAACACGTTAAAAATGTTCAAAATTACAAACAGATTCTACTTAACAACAAACCTACAGTCCCTGTCTTGTTTGCACCGCCTGTATACTGCTGTTCAGAGTATATAGGGCCTGGTGGCCCCACACCTTTCCTTATTTTAATTTGGGTGCGGGGTTCCCCTTAATATCCATACAAGACCCAAAGGGACTGGTAATGGACTGGGGGGTACCCATGCCGTTTGTCTCACTGATTTTCATCCATATTGCCATGACCCGACATGACATTAAACCCGCAAGCAGTTTTAAATGAGATTTTTTCCTTTAAAAATGACATTTGGTGCAGGGACTGTTCTAAACATGGGAAACACGCGTCACTTTACAGGCATACTATAGACACCCCCCAGGTACGATATTTAAAGGAATATTTCACTTTTTTTTTTTTTACTTTAAGCATCATTAAAATCACTGCTCCCGAAAAAACGGCCGTTTTTAAAAGTTTTTTTTGCATTGATACATGTCCCCTGGGGTAGGACCCGGGTCCCCAAACCCTTTTTAGGACAATACCATGCAAATTAGCCTTTAAAATGAGCACTTTTGATTTCGAACGTTCGAGTCCCATAGACGTCAATGGGGTTCTAACGTTCGTGCGAACTTTCGGTCCGTTCGCGGGTTCTGGTGCGAACCGAACCGGGGGGTGTTCGGCTCATCCCTAATCAAAAGGTGTATAAATATTCAATAGGGAATGAGAGGGTACCCTTACCGGATTCGTAGGATGCACATACCATATGGCAGTACGTCAGAAAGGCATAGGGAGAATCTCCTGTAGTATCCAGACCCGGTGATGTCTTTGTAGGCCACAAGCCCTGATGGATGCTGGTAGACACGAGCAGGAGTGGAACGACCAGCAGGATCAACTCGGAGGCATAGGTGTCCTTCCAGCTTCAAGCTCTCTTTAGCTCTGATAGCAGCTCTTCAGCTCTGTTGCTGAATTTTCCTAATTTGAAGAGGTACTACTCCTTACATGGACCTTTTTTCACTATTTTTCATTATTTTTTTAATTGTTTTGCTGTTTCATATTGCACACAGGACATTTGTCTATCATTTGATGCTTATATGTTTTCACATCCACAAAGGTGTTCACTTCATATGCTCTTACCACATGTTTAACCACTTCCCTACCCAGCCATAGTCATATGACGTCCTGGGATGGGATCTCCCATCCTGGGTGGACGTCATATGACGTCCTGGGATTCCCGGCCATCTAGGGGGCGCGCGCGCGCCGCCGGGGGCGCGTGCGCGCGTCCACCGCGTTGCTCGGGACCCGGTGCGTGTGCCCGGCGGCCGCGATGTCCGCCGGGCACACGCGATTGCCCGTTAACCGGGCCAGACCGTGGATCTGTGTGTGTAAACACACAGATCCACAGCCTGTCAGGTGAGAGGAGACCGATCTGTGTTCCCAGAACGGAGGAACACTGATCGGTCTCCTCCCCTTGTGCGTCCCCTCCCCCTACAGTTATCAGCATTCCCTAGGAAACATATTAACCCCTCCCTGCCCCTAGTGGTTAACCCCTTCACTGCCTGTCACATTTACACTGTAATCAATGCAATTTTATAGCATTGATCACTGTATAAATGTGAATGGTCCCAAATATGTGTCAAAAGTGTCCGATGTGTCCGCCATAATGTCGCAGTCACGAAAAAAAATCGCGATCGCCGCTAAAAAAATAAATAAATATTTTTTTTTTTAAAATGCCATAAATCTATCCCGTATTTTGTAGACGCTATAACTTTTGCGCAAACCAATCAATATACGCTTATTGTGATTTTTTTTACCAAAAATATGTAGAAGAATACGTATCGGCCGAAACTGAGGAAAAAATTTGTTTTTAAAAAAAAAAATTGGGATATTTATTATAGCAAAAAGTAAAAAATATTGTGTTTTTTTCAAAATTGTCGCTCTTTTGTTTATAGCGCAAAAAATAAAAACCGCAGAGGCGATCAAATAGCACCAAAAGAAAGCTCTATTTGTGGGGAAAAAAGGACGTAAATTTTTTTTGGGTACAACGTTGCACGACCGTGCAATTGTCGTTTAAAGTGCGACAGCGCTGAAAACTGAAAATTGGCCAGGGAAGGAAGGGGGTGAAAATGCCCTGTATTGAACCGGTTAATATTTTAGCGCTGCACTTTTTTGTTGTTATTTTTCTTTGTACTCTGTTAACTCGTTTTATATTTTATTGTCAAACTTTCGCTCTGGTTATTTTTTTTTTTGTTTTCCCATGAAAACCAAATAAAAAAAAAGTTCCAAAAAAAAAGCTATGTGGCCTTAGCGAGTGTAATCAGTAGCTGGACAAAAAATTACAGTGCATTGATGTAAGCACTGGACTTTTTTATTATTGCCTATGGATATTCTCCAACATGTTAGAAAACCATCCAAAAAAAGCAAAACTAGACAATGCTCTTGGGCTAACCACTGTTTTAAAAGGTCAATGTCCAGCAAGCATGTCTCACTCCTGAATAGCATCCACCACGTATAGAATCAGTCTACAACATCGCTGCTTACTTCTTAAATTAAACTTTGTTTCCCTAGCAAAACCTCCTACCAGACATGGGATTCCACTGACGCATTTCACCCTAACTCAGTGCTTGGTAAAATAGGTGGGGGGGAAAGCAATTAGTAGTGGTGTAGCCTATCTTTAGGCATGGTGGATGTTGGAAAAAAACACTTCTATAATTAAATGATCTTTTCTGCATAGAAAGGGAACAATTTTTCAATGCTGGCAATACACGTAACAATAAACAATCAATCAATTATAAATGCAGTCATTACAAACAAAGTTACATCCAAAATGATTGTTAGACACAACCAAAACTAATGGTTGAATTCCGGGGAATATTCTTGTAGAATCCACTTCCTTTTTTTCCTTTAAATGTTTGCTTATGAATCAAAAAGATTGTTTAATGCAATTGATTCCTAAGAGATGCAATGATTCCAAAGAAATTAATGTTAGGGTAACTGATTATTTCATTACATGTATGGCCAACACAGTGTATGCTGGGTGTAAACACTGCCCAAGTTAGTTTAAACTATGTAAATTGAATTTGTACAGAATGCATAGCCATTGAACTACATACCAGCTTTTAGCACAAATATTAAGTCATCAAATTCTTGAAGTTCCTCATCAGCGACCAGTGAACCATTACTGTATCCCCCTGATGGGGTGTAGGCTGTACCATTTTGAGGGCTGTGCTTTTCCTGACTGCCAGGCTGCCCCCAGTCTGAGGAAATCTGAAATATAGGCAAAGTAATGGAAAATTAACACTACGCCATGGAAAAAATACACTTACACAATAAAACCAGGGGGGGGCATTTAAATTAGTTTGCCCTTCTATTTAAACATAAAAATGAACTGCTACTTTGGTTCTATAATCTGAATAGAATATACCCAGCAATCCTAAAATCATAATTTCTAATACTTAACCTATGAACCCCAATTGCCTATAAAATAAAAAGGCAAGGGAGGGGCAGTCTGAAGTTCTATTATTTGAAGGAGTATATTCTCTGCATTCCACTACACATTTACATTATATTTACAGATGTGGGATAAGATCTGGACTTCAGCTTTCAAATCTTCTAAATGTGTGGTGCAGTGAGACCACTCTAAAAAGTATCTATAGGAGACTGGGGGAAGGAAACAGGGATGTTGGCTATGGCTTCTCTCATATAACTCATGCATGCAGAGTCCTGTGTTTGAGGATGGCCTTATCAGTAGGGATGGGCGAACGGTTCGGCCCAAGCATAAGTTCGGGCCGAACTTTGGTTGTTTGGATGTTCTGCGAACACCGAACAATAAGCGGTGTTCGGGGCAAATTCAAAAGCCGCCAGAACACCATTAAAGTCTATGGGACACTAACATGAAAAATCAAGTGTTCATTTTAAAGGCTTATATGCAAGTTATTGTCATAAAAAGTGTTTGGGGACCAGGGGACATGTATCAATGAAAATGTTTTTTTTTTTAAAAACGGACGTTTTTTCGGGAGCAGTGATTTTTTTAATGCTTAAAGTGAAACTATAAAACTATAAAAATGAAATATTCCTTTAAATATTGTGCCTGGGGGGTGTCTATAGCATGCCTGTAAAGTGGCGCATTTTTCCATTGTTTAGAACAGTACCACAGCAAAATGACATTTCTAAAGGAAAAATTGTCATTTAAAACTGATCGTGGCTGTAATGACTTGTCGTGTCTCGGCAATATAGATAAAATTAATTGAAAAAAAGAGCATGGGATCACCCCCAGTCCATTACCAGGCCCTTTGGGTCTGGTATGAATATTAAGGGGAACCCCGGATCAAAATTTAAAAAAAAATTGTATGGGGGTCCCCATAAAATTCATACCAGGCCCTTGGGGTTTGATATGGAAATGAAGGGGAACCCTGCACCAAATTTTTTAAAAAATGGCGTGGGGTCCCCCCCATAATCCATACCGGTCTGGTATGGATTTTAAGGGGAACCCTGCGCCAAAATTTTTTAAAAAATGGCGTAGGGGTCCCTCCAAAAATCCATATCAGACCCTTATCTGAGCATGCAATCTGGTAGGCCACAGGAAAAGAGGGGGGGATGAGAGAGCGCCCCCCCTCCTGAACCGTACCAGGCCACATGCCCTCAACATGGGGAGGGTGCTTTGGGGTAGCCCCCCAAAGCACCTTGGCCCCATGTTGATGGGGACAAGGGCCTTATCCCCACAACCCTTGCCTGTGGTTGTGGGGGTCTGCGGGCGGGGGTTTATCAGAATCTGGAATCCCCCTTTAACAAGGGGACACCCAGATCCTGGCCTCCCCCCCTGTGTGAAATGGTAATGGGTACAAATGTACCCCTACCATTTCACAAAATGGTAGGATTTTTTCTTTCTTTTTTGGTCCGTTGCGATGTCGTGGGCTTGTCCCAAGCTCTGTCGTTTTTAACATTTTGACACTTTTTTTGTGAAATGGTAGGGGTAAATTTGTACCCTGTTACCATTTCACACAGGGGGGCAGGCCGGGATATGGGGCTCCCCTTGTTAAAGGGGGCTTCCATATTCCGATAAGCCCCCCCGCTCGCAGACCCCCACAAGCACAGAGCAAGGGTTGTGGGAATGAGGCCCTTGTCCCCATCAACACGGGGACAAGGTGCTTTGGAAGGCTACCCCAAAGCACCCTCCCCATCTTGAGGGCATGTGGCCTGGTATGGTTCGGGGGGGCGCTCTCTTGTCCCCCACTTTTCCTGCGGCCTGCCAGGTTGCATGCTCGGATAAGGGTCTGGTATGGATTTTGAGGGGGACCCCATGCCATTTTTTTTTTTAAATTTGGCGCAGGGTTCCCCTTCCTTTTTTTTAAATTTTGGTTCGGGGTTCCTCTTAACCCTTTGAGGACCATAAGATTACCGTCATCAATATAAAAATAATTATATTTTTTTCCCTTTAAGAATGTATTTGAACAATAAATAAAACCATTTCTACACTTGTGTAATTTTTTGAGGGGGAATTATGACACGGGACAAATGTGTCCCTATGGTCCTCAAGGGAGACAAGGTTACAAGCATTGTCTGTTTCTGGAACTTTAAATTTATTTTACAATGAATTCTAAAGAAGGTCATAATAAACTGAGTCAAATTCTGCTACTCTAAACTAAACTATTTTGACATTTATTCAGATACTTGCTCGAAACTATTTTAACAATAACATGTATTTATGTACCTATGTTAACAGCCTCATGGTAGGCCAAAACCAAAAACGTATGCATCAAGGTACTGTCACTGTCTAAAAATGCAAAAATCTCAATATGTGATAGCCTACAACAGTTCAGGCTATGATAGTCAGCAAAGCAGTTGCGTGTCTTTGTGTAACAAAGGTGCATGTTACATGTATCGCAGAGGCTGTCCACGTGAATTTCATTCCCATGTTTGGCACAATGAGCACATCGTTTGCGTCTATCGCTTCTAATGATGGAATGTTTCGGCTTTGGTGCTGGAAGGACACTTCGTGAACTTCTGGCTGGCGCTGACGGAGCTTTTCTTTGTCTGTTGGAGTATCCACCCACCAGATTCCTTGCTATCATCTGCCGATATTCCAGTGGTGTAATTGCTTTGTACTCTGGGTGCCTCTCTTCATTTGCTTGTATATAAATGAAGTGACTGTTGTTTACAGCAATAACTAGGAGGTCAAAGAAAATCATCAAATAAAACTTTATTTTTGACTTCCGGTCTGTCTCATAGGACACTTTCTTCTGATCTATCAGGTCCACACCCCCCATGTACTTGTTGTAAATAGTAACAATGGTTGGACATGGAATATGCAGCTTTTCTGCACATCCTGCCTGCCTTCTCAGCACATGCGCCATATCATCCTTTTTGCATGTAAGGAAATTTGACAACAGTGTCACTGATCTATTGTCCATGCATTTTACACATGTGACGCCATTTGCACTCATAGTATCCACATCTCGTTTCATTTCTTTGTCAGCTTTCAAGTTTTTGGGCATATTTTTTCTGTCCACGCGAACTGTGCCACAAAGGTAGATCTTCTTCTGCAACATCTCGTATTGCAGCAGTGGAGAATTTAAAAAATTGTCGATGAAAACCTGACAGCATAGCAGTTCTAGTTGTTTTGTCAGCATAACAATAACACTCTCTCCAAGACCATGTTCTGTGTCTGTTTTTCGTCCAGTATAGATGTCAAACTGATAAAGGTAGCCTGAGATAGCATCACATCTGCACCATAGCTTGAATCCCCATTTCACAGGCTTGTTTCTGATGTACTGCTTCATGATGTTTTGACCTTTATATTTTATCATGTGCTCATTAATCGACTGTTGCTTGCTTGGATTTCTCGCAGCCTGGAAGCATCGATTGACGTGCTCGATCAATGGACGAACTTTGAAAGCTCTATCACACTGGGGATGAGTTCTAGGTAACATGTCCTCATTATTTGCAAAGTACAAAGCAGAGCAAATTGCTTCAAATCGAGCACGATTCATTGTATTTGCTATACATGGTACCTGAAGATCTGCCTGAGTAGACCAATAGTCTCTGATCGATGACAGAACATAATACCACATAACAAGACATATTCCAAAGAAGGCTCAAAGCTCATCTGCATTTGCCTGGAATGGAATGCCCTTCTGTTTCATATAAAGCTCACTTTGCTCCACAACGAGTGAGACTAAAGTGCTGAAATCAGATGCTTGTTCAAAGACTTCAACAGCATCAATATCTGCAGAGTCACTTGTCCATAGTCATATTCAGTAGTGTTTGTTATGACTTTAGTTGCTCCCCTTTTCCACCTAAAGTCAAAACCAGTGATCACTGACTGAGTTTTTGAACTAGATAGCGACTTTTTCGGCAGAAGCAGTTGCTCTCCTTCTTCGGAGTTCACTGCTGAAGTCTGGAGTGTACATTTACGTTTCGGTAAGCCATATAGCATCAAAGGTTTGACAGGTAGAGCTGTACAAGCTAGGTTTGTGCTAGAGCTGGGTTCAGTTGATGATGAAGGATCAGGATGCTCTATGATCACTTCCTGGGTAACACTGTCAACAGCTTCAAGCAAGAAACTCTGATCTTATTCATCAAGAGTGAGGTCCTCTTCATCACTGTGGTCAGCAAACAACAGCCGTTGTATATCCTCTTCACGTATTGTAAACAAGCGTTCACGCCGTGCCATCGTGTTTGAGGCCTTGCTAAGAACAGATGAACAATAGCGAATAAAATGGGTTATGACATTTAGTGACTCTGTCACTTCATGTAGCTGAAGAAGTGAATGCTTTCCTTCAGCTGCCTCCTGATGTACTGCTGTAATTAGATAATAATACTTGTGTAATGAAAATGTCTCCTGTACAGCACACTTCAATCATACAGCAATGGGACAGCACTGTCCAACAAACATACCTTTCTCACTGATGGCTGACTGACTTCAGTTATACAGAATTTCTTTGTGTTGCATCTCCTCACTCCGCCCTCTCTTCTTCTCCAATGGTTACAGGAGTGAGTGTAGCACATTATCTTGTTCCACTTATTCTGTACAAATTATCTTTTACTTTCTAACGCTGCTATTGCTTAGCATAGCATTAGCTGTATGCCTGTGTACATCTATTGTCATGCTGAATGACAGTTTTATCAGTTGCTGTTGAGTTCCAAGAGGCAAAACTGTACAGTAACTGGAAAACTGCTTTTTATCGACGGTCCTTAAAGTTCTACAGAACTCAGATAAAGCAGAGGCTGAATGACTTCTATACCTGTCCAAAGTTATTTGATAAACAACTCTGCATAGTGGCAGGGTTTCTTTAAGGTATGGTCCGTTGAGGACCATAGGGACATATGTGTCCCTGAGCAAAAAATGTCAGCCAAATTGGTTCAAATGATAAAATCTCTCAAAAAAACATGTGTTGTTGTCAAACACAGGTCTATCAACAAATATCAGATGATCCAATAACAGCTGACTATTCAGGTCACTTTTTATGGAATGCCAAAAGAAGCAATTTTTTTTTTTTAAGTTTGTACACTTCAGTTGCTGCAACTAAGCCATTTCATGAAATAACTGGCAAAAAGCTAGATCCATTTGTTGATAAGAACTAATATTTTGATTCAAACCAAAAAAAAGTATTTTAAGTTCTTAGTCAGATTTATCTATATTGCCGAGACCCGAAAATTCATTACAGCCGCGATCAGTTTTAAGTGACAATTTTTCCTTTAGAAATGTCATTTTGCTGTGGTACTGTTCTAAACATGGGAAAAATGCGTCACTTTACAGGCATACTATAGACACCCTCCCGGGCACAATATTTAAAGGAATATTTCATTTTTATAGTTTCACTTTAAGCATTAAAAAAATCACTGCTCCCGAAAAAACTGCCATTTTTAAAAAAAATGTTTGCATTGATACATGTCCCCTGGGGCAGGACTCAGGTCCCCAAACACTTTTTATGACAATAATTTGCATATAAGCCTTTAAAATGAGCACTTTTGATTATTCATGTTCGTGTCCATAGACTTTAACGGTGTTCGTGTGTTCTGCCGAATTTTTTGCATGTTCGCATGTTCTGCTGCAAACTGAACAGGAGGGTGTTCGGCTCATCCCTTATCAGCAATCAGCCAGCAAATCTGGCTTCACATTTCTATAAGACAGCAGAAGCTAGGAGAATAGTTGAGCCCAAGAAAACTGGAGCATGACCTCAAAACCATGCTGGATGGACCACTTGGTCTTTTAATGCTGCCAGTCTTCTATGTTTTTATGAAAGGTATGTGTGCTAAAAATGCACTTCTCATTTAGAAAACTGAAACAAACAAATGAAGCAATGAAGTGGAACGCAAAACTATATTTTTTAATTGATATGAATATGACAGTTACTCCCAGTGACTGGATATTGTGTAGGTGATGAATTATTAGGGGACAGTTAATATCAATTTACAATTAAGCAGATGAGGTCCATATAGTCATTTCTAGAGTAAAGTGAAACCTGAACTCCAGTTTAAACTTTTAAAAGTAAAGTTACTGCTTAGCAGCAGATACCACATGATGCCATCAGTTGCTTTTGTCAAACAGAAAAACACCTCCTATGCTGCATGATGTAGCTTGTCTTTGTTAAAGAGGCTTGACATTTCCTGACTTCATGACCAGGGTCTACCACCTGTCATATTACTGTCTAATTAGTGTGCTGACCGCTGTGACAGTCTCATTGGACACTGGCATATCAGCTGGCAGAGGTTTACCCTGAAGAAAAGAATAGTCGTTCCAGTAACAAAGTGAAATCAAATTTAAAGAGAAGCACAGTTTTTCAGACCCCTTGTGCTATCAGCTCTTAGGCAGAACCACGAAAGTCTAAAATTTACTTTTTCGACCAGATTTGCAAGAAATACAGTAACCACCACTACTTAAAAAGCTAGTTGCTTATTAGTCAAGCAGACCCTTTAGCTTCAGTACATTCTCATTTACTGGCCTAGAACAGGCATGCAACAAATAATGTTAGTGTTAAAGTTACAACAAGTAGCAGACAGAGTCTCCAAGGGATTACAATCTAAGAATAATTTTACAGTCCTCCTCCCCAATCAAGCATAAGTAAAAACACTTATCTACTGTGTATTGGTTGATAACTTCATAGAAGTTGAGTAATGTCCAAGTCTGTATGAAAGTGGGAGGGTCCCAGAACCAACCTGACCCACATCTAATATAAAATGTATTTTTAACTTTCAAAGGGCCCTTATACAGTTGCACTATTGCCCCTGGTCAGAACTGGTCAGAATGTGCATAATTGTTACAGGTTAGTGGCTGAGAGAGTAGTAAAACCGTAACTTTAAAAAAACTAGCTTTTTCTGAACAAGGTTAGCAATAGCACCACTCATATTCTTTCAGCACAGGTCAAAGTATGTATTTAGCATCTATTCAGCCAAATTAACTCCTTTTACTGTAAAGCAGAGTTGCCTTGAACATGTAAATCATATTACCTCCTCCATTGCACTAATGAGGTTCTGAGTGGATTTGCTGATCTCAGCTCCAGCTGGTGGCATCCCACTACTGGGTGTAAAGAAGGCAGAAGCAGGGCTTCTAGGTCCATCTGTCTCAAGGCTGTAACTGGCTTTAACCGGGCAGCACAGCTGATTGTGCATAATAAAGTAAACTACAAAGACATACAGACCCTGTGAACGAAAGAGAAGTAAACATCAAGATACATTGTGTGTGTTGGGGGTTATTCTTTTAAAAAACATAGCGTATAGGGTAATCTCTAGAAGATAGAATGATTTGTATCAGCCATACAACTAGAGTGTGTAGTCAAAAAAAGTTTGCATAGTAATTTGTATGTACATTAGTTTTGGGCAAATGGGGCAGAAAACAAATGTTATTAGGCTATTTCCTGTACTGGTTGACTGTTTTCATTGATTTCGAATAAAAATACCCACATTTGGCCACTAAGTATCATAAAATATCCCTATACTTAACACCATATTGTGGCCAAATGCTGTATTTTCAGTTTTAAATTCAGTTTTAAATTCAGTTTTAAATCCCGACTAGCACAGGAGGCCTAATTACATCTGTTTTTATTTTAATATTTTTTTTGCATGCACTTTCACTGGGTGTTGTGCAAATTTTTTATAAATAGACCCCTCTGTAGTCTTTAAATGCTAACAATACACCTTCAGGGGTGCTTTAGACCAATCAAACTACACAGATTAACACTGGCAAACCATGTACCTAAATGGTATATAGCAGGAGTATTGATTTAAAACTCAAGGAGGTGTGGCCTGTGAATTTTTCTTCCAGCAGAGGTCAGATTCTCATGTTTGTGCTATGAGTCAGATTCTAGTATATATGTAGTCATTTTATAGCATTTTGTACAATTTCCTTAGCATTGCAATAATATTTATTATCATTATTTAGAAACTGCATTAAACATGTGGACAGTTTGAACTTGGATCATCACAGTGCCCATCAGAATGCCTCCTTACTTCAGGCATCCACATCAGACTGCCCCCTTGCATCAGGTGTCCCCATCAGAGTACCTCCTTAGAATTTCAATAATATTTATTATCAATTCTTAGTAACTACATTAAACATGTGGACAGTTTGAACTTGGATCATTAGAGTGCCCATTAGAATGCCTCCTTACATCAGGCATCCCCATCAGACTTCCCCTTTGCATTAGGTGTCACCATCAGAGCACCTGCTTACATCAGGTGTCCCCATCAGAGTATCCCCTTACATTAGGTGTCCCCATCAGAGTATCCCCTTACATTAGGTGTCTCCTTCAGATTGCCCCTTATATCTGGTGTCCCCATCAGAGTATCCCCTTAGGTTTGGTGTCCCCATGGGACTCTTCCCTTACATTAGGTGTCTCCATCAGACTGTCCCTTTACATCAGGTGTTTCCATCAGACAGCCCCCCTAACATCAGGTGTCCCCATTAGAGTACACCCTTAAATTAGGTGTCCCCATCAGACTGCCCCCTTACATCAGGTGTCCCCCTTCAGAGTACCCCCTTACATTAGGTGTCTCCATCAGACTGCCCCCTTACATCAGGTGTCCCCATCAGAGTACCTCCTTACATTAGGTGTCTACATCAGACTGCCCCCTTACATCAGGTGTCCCCATCAGAGTATCCACTTGCATTAGGTGTCTCCATCAGACTACCCCCTTACCTCAGGTGTCCCCAGCAGAGTATCCCCTTACGTTAGGTGTCCCCATCGGACAGTTCCCTTACATCAGGTGTCCCCATCAGAGTACCCCCTTACATTAGATGTCTCCATCAGACTGCCCCCTTACATCAGGTTTCCCCATCAAAGTACCCCCTTACCTCAGGTGTCCCCAGCAGAGTATCCCCTTGCGTTAGGTGTCCCCATCGGACAGTTCCCTTACATCAGGTGTCCCCATCAGAGTACCCCCTTACATTAGGGGTCTCCATCAGACTGCCCCCTTACATCAGGTGTCCCCATTAGAGTACCCCCTTACATTAGGTGTCTCCGTCAGACTGCCCCCTTACATCAGGTGTCCCCATCAGAGTACCCCCTTACATTAGGTGTCTCCATCAGACTGTTCCCTTAGATCAGGTATCCCCTTTAGAGTACCCCCTTACATTAGGTGTCTCCGTTAGACTGCCCCCTTACATCAGGTGTCCCCATCAGAGTACCCCCTTACATTAGTTGTCTCCATCAGACTGCCCCCCTTACATCAGGTGTCTCCATCAGACTACCCCCTTACCTCAGGTGTCGCCAGCAGAGTATCCCCTTACATTCGGTGTCCCCATCGGACAGTTCCCTTACATCAGGTGTCCCCAGCAGAGTACCCCCTTACATTAGGTGTCTCCATCAGACTTCCCCCTTACATCAGGTGTCCCCATCAGCGTACCCCCTTACATCAGGTGTCCCCATCAGCGTACCCCCTTACATTAGGTGTCTCCGTCAGACTGCCCCCCTACATCAGGTGTCCCCATCAGAGTACCCCCTTACATTAGGTGTCCCCATCGGACTGTTCCCTTAGATCAGGTATCCCCATCAGAGTACCCCCTTACATTAAAAGTCTCTATCAGACTGCCCCCTTAAATTGGGTGTCCCCATCAGAGTGCCCTCTTGAAGCGCCAGGCAGGTAGACGGCAGGAACCGGGAGACAGAGCAGGCTGCAGATCTGAATGGAGGAAGTCTTGTTTCCAAGCAGTGCTGGAGTTAGTAAAAAGCTTTACTTGTATTTGCCCCTGCACAACCAACCTATTGGGTTTCTTAAGCCTGCACAGTGCAAGAGCTGTATGACAGTGTGAGAATGTAAGGAACATCTTTCAGTTTCTTGTGTTTAGACTACACTAAGAAAAGAAATTAAATTCATACTTTACCCTGTAACCATGAGCCTGATATTATAATAATAATTTTATCTCTACAATGATAAATACACCAGTTTCAGTATAACTTGTTTACTAAAACGACATCATCTTTATGATATTGGCATGCGATATGTGTATAGTATATCAGAAATGTTGTCTGTGTGGGAAAATAGGTGCTCTATACTTATAACCTTTACAGCTAAGCCAGAGAATCCCCAGCTATGATTTCCCTGTAGGCGATAATGTTAAGGGTGTAATTGTTTTACAGGTACTTTCCAAAGAGTAATGTAATAAGGACATAGGTAAAAGATTACTGGATAAATGCAAAACACGGTTATATTTGGATACACTGTGACAGCTCTTGTAATAAAGGATAGTTACAGGAAAACAAGTACTTTCCTTACAGGCAAAGTACAAGAACTGTAAATACCCTGTCTGTATATAGAACAAGATAATTTACTCTATCAAGCATTATCTACCAATCTACAAGAAGGAATAATTTATTCTATTAACTAACTGAGTCATGAATGGTATAATGCAGAGATTGGTTTATACATAATGTTTAGCACATATAAATGCAGTAGATGGATGTACTAAGTATTTCCAGGACTCAGCTTTCTTTAAAGCACATGTGTAAAAACACAAGGCCTGCAGGCCGAACCTGGCCCTCCAGGTCATTTTATGCAGCCCTCACTCTCAGGACTTTTTTCAGCTGGAACATGGTGGAACGGAGTTCTGCCACCTCTGGCTCTCACCCTCTGCTCCCCACTGACATTTGTAAACACAAAAGCCTTCTGTGTTTACAAGGAAAGCTTTCATCTCGGCGGCTTGCAGCTCTCACATATCCCTGCCTGCCCTGCAAGCACACACAGTGGGGACAGACAATGATCCTCCTAAAACTGAAAGAGAGAGAGAGGCAAAGCCACCTACACACCTGGGAGGTACTAGAGGCGGGCCCAGTAGGTGAGGAAGCCTTTGCGGGGGGTGGGGGGTAAAAAATGAGGGCTGTGGTGGGAGATGTGTACAGAGGTGGGCAATGGGGGAGAGTGGTGCAGAGGTCAGAGCTGCGGAGGAGGGGTGAAAGTGAGATGTGGACAGCCTGTGAAAGAGAGCTTAACCTGCGAAGCACACCGCTAAACCCAGCATTCTGTATGTAGTGCAGTCCTAAGCCCTGCACACTTTACACAGCGCACCCCTGAACTCTGCACTCTGTACGTAGCACACAACTGAACTCTGCATTCTGTACGTAGCACACAACTGAACTCTGCATTCTGTACGTATCATACTTCTGAACTCTGCACTCTGTGCGTAGTGCACTCCTAAACATGTGGTATGTACCTAGCATATGTAGCATACTCCTGAACTTTGCACTCTATATATAATGCACTCCTGAACTCTGCACGCTATACGTAATGCATTCCTGAACTCTGCAGTCTGTATACCGCATACTCCTGACCTCTGCACTTTGTACATAGTGCACCCCTAAATCCTGCACTCTGTACATAGCATACTCATGAACTCTGCACTCTGTACATAAAGCACTCCTAAACCCTGCACTCTGTACACCACATACTCTTGAACTCTGCACTATGTATGCCGCATACTCCTGACCTCTGCACTTTTTACATAGCGCACCCCTAAACCTTGCGCTCTGTACATAGCATACTCATGAACTCTGCACTCTATACATAAAGCACTCCTAAACCCTGCACTCTGTCCACCACATACTCCTGAACTCTGCACTCTGTATGCCACATACTCCTGACCTCTGCACTTTGTACATAGTGCACCCCTAAATCCTGCGCTCTGTACATAGCATACTCATGAACTCGGCACTCTGTACATAAAGCACTCCTAAACCCTGCACTCTGTACACCACATACTCTTGAACTCTGCACTTTGTATGCCGCATACTCTTGATCTCTGCACTTTGTACATAGCGCACCCCTAAACCTTGAGCTCTGTACATAGCATACTCATGAACTCTGCACTCTATACATAAAGCACTCCTAAACCCTGCACTCTGTCCACCACATACTCCTGAACTCTGCACTCTGTATGCCACATACTCCTGACCTCTGCACTTTATACATAGTGCACCCCTAAATCCTGAGCTCTGTACATAGCATACTCATGAACTCTGTACTCTGTACATAAAGCACTCCTAAACCCTGCACTCTGTACACCACATACTCTTGAACTCTGCACTCTGTATGCCGCATACTCCTGACCTCTGCACTTTGTACATAGCGCACCCCTAAACCTTGCGCTCTGTACATAGCATACTCATGAACTCTGCACTCTATACATAAAGCACTCCTAAACCCTGCACTCTGTCCACCACATACTCCTGAACTCTGCACCCTATAGACCGCATACTCATGAACTCTGCATTCTGTACGCAGCGTACTTCTGAACTCTGCACTCTATACATAAAGCACTCCAGAACTCTGCACTTTGTACACCGCATATTCCTGAATAGACAGAGAACTTCTGAACTATGCACTCTGTGCATAGCACACTTCTGTACTCTGCATACATATAGGTTTATTTACTAAAGGCAAATATACTGTGCACTAGAAGTGCCTTGCATGTCTTATTTTCCTTGCATGTTCCCCTCAGATCTAGAGCAACTGCACTTGTGGGTGCACAGACTATTTACCTTTAGTAAATCAACCCCATAGTCTTACAGAAACTATAATGCTCATGTGGCCCACAATGAAGCTGAGTTTGACACCCCTGCTTGAAATGGACAGATTCAGGTGGACAGTGGTTTGCCAGATTACCTTTGGCCATTTTACAGTATATAATTCAGAGACTTCAGTAGTGAGACGTCAGGAGGTTGTAGCTCAGTCCCCACACCCCCTACTTTTGCTGTATTCTGTACTATGTGGGTTCAAAGTCAACAGGGGGAGCCTCAAATGGCTATTATAGGCAAGTGAAGAACTAAGATGCGCAGATCTAGCTCTGCATTGGACTTGATGATGTCTGGAGACCTGTAACCTCTGGAAAATAATAAGAGGCTGCTGGAACTAGTCTTACAGCCTGAAGGGAGCCCGCGGGAGTGGAGGAAAGAAGTAAAACTACTTTTTGTGCCCCCCTACACCTAAACAAGCATTTTCCTTTCCTTGGAACTCAGTTTTAATACTTACCTCTCGGGAGGCAAGTCAAAACTGTCTTTAACAATACAGTCGTCAGTAAACTCTTCAGCATTTGACACATACAGGAATATTGAATACCTACATAATCCTGTAGTGATGTAGATGCCAGTAGGAGAAGGCACTAATAACAGAGGGGTTCTGACCTGGCACCCATCAGAGAGATAAATATTCAGTGTCAATGATTATACTTACAGTTGTGCAGGTATCACAAGATAGGTGTTGCCCCAGTCAAAAACATGATGACGCTACATCCTGTTCATGTCATGTACCAAGCATATGCTGCCCATTCATATATTGCCCCAATCACTCTGTGAGTACCTTATGATAATAATGAACTTGGGTATAGTATTGCTAACAGAAAGCAGCATGGCACTGGACAACTATGTCAAGTCAGAAATGTGCCATTTTTTTGGTTGTTTTTGGGAGGCAGCCATAGGTATACTATAATCTTTGATTTCTTTATTTTATTGAGCTCTTACCTGAAGGCTGTTGAAAATGATGAAGAGAACCAACATCCAAAGGTGTCTGTAAGCCACATGTAACCCGCCCCAAAGCCATGTTATCGATATAAGAGCAAACAGATACAAGATCAAGGGTATCTCTGCAAAGTAAGCACACATATTTACTAGTCCTCCAATGCATGTATGAGCAAAACATCTTATTTAAATAATACAATTACTGTGTTTCCAGAATTTTAGGGACAGTCTTTTGCAGATGTGTCCTAAAATAACAGAGTAGCTTAGGAACATCTGAGTGACACTCAGCTAAAATACAACATTTGTCTAACTATTCATAATATATTCTAAAATGTAAAATATTCTAATCTGTACCATAATCTAGATTTCTCATACTGTACAATCCCATAACTTCCATGAATAGTGACCCTGCAACACAAATTATATTGAGATATTGGTCTTAATAAGGGACATGACAAGCCAGAGCTTTCTAACAATTTTCATGGGATAAGGAGATTCAATTATAGGATCATTTTTATTGGCATTCCTTTCCTGAATGCTCTGTCTATTAAGAACGTGTGTGTATTCTTGATTGGTAAAAAACATATGTAGCCTTGTCTGCACATAATAAATCATATTTATGCCTGTGCTCCAGTAAATGTTTTAGGGATTGTTCACTCCAGATGCATTAGTACTGTGATAGCTAGCACAGTCCAACGCAGAGACATGGCAAATTGCCTTGTTTCCTATTGTGTCAGTTCACACCACTGTACTGTGATGGTGTGCGCTGAAAAAAGTATTACAGTGAATGTAATTTTGACATTTCAATAATGTTAAGACAATAAAAAGGTAAACAGGGTAATGTGGTGATCATAGTGGTGGGGTCTTCATGTTAAAAAGCCCTTTAAATGAAATGACATCAGAAATAGAAAATAGATATCAGAAAATTTCTATAGCTTTTTTTTTTAGCTTTTTTTTTTTTCTTTCATAAAAGTTTTATCAGGAATAAGGTGTCCTTTTATGAAGCTGCGGTAAAATACCGCGATTCAGTTCTCAGGCATTCTCAGAGGAGATCGCTCTCCTCTGAGTGCCTGTTTATGAAAGTGTGTAGATCGCTTCTCATGTTGAGTTGAGGAGCGATCTACAAACGCCGGGAACTCCTGAGAATGGCTCCTCTCACTATAATCTCGTGTGATGTAGCGGGATTACAGTATGAGGAACCATAAAATACAGAAGTGTAACACGAATCAGCACACATTATTCCCCAACATATTAATAAAATAATAAAGTTAAATTCCCCCTACACAATATACATTAACCTAATTATAAGAAAAAACATTGTTTTTATCAATATTTAAAGATCATACATGTCCCTATTTAAATGTGAATGGTGTATAGTAAATGAATGTAATGCACATATGTAATGCAGCTATACACCATTCATATAAATGCAAAATACATTTATAATCATTAAAAAACGAATTTTAATAAAGTATACAAGTATAAATATTCATTAATAAATTAAAATAAAATATATTTCATAATTGATAAGCATAAAAATTGATAAACTAGTGCAATTTGAGAACACTGCGAATCCACTGCGGGTTCCCTCATCGCACCAACTCGCATGTCAGTTCACACTGCCATATGCGAATCGCTGGGAACTGACAGTCCGGACATGAATCGGATCGCATATGTGTGAACACACATGTGATCCGATTCTGGTCCGAACAGAAAAAAGGGTCCTGTGCGTGTTTGCACCGAATGCGGTGCGATATCAGCCATACTATCTGTACGGCTGATATCGCACCCCACAGACATCGCATGCAACGTGAATGGCAGTGTGCTGCGAATTACATGCGATGTCTGTGCGATGTCCGGCATCATACAAGTGTGAACTGGGCCTAAAAGTTAACAACACCCCCAAATCAGTTCGCATATCGCAGTGCGATCTGCAAACTCGGACAGTAATCGAATCGCATGGGTGTGAACACCCATGCAATCCGATTCTGCTGTGGACCAAAAAAAGGGTCCTGTATGAGTTTGGTCCGAGTGCAAAGCAAATTCAGCAATACTATCTGTATGGCTGAAATCGCATCGCACAGAGATCGGATGTGATTTTGCACTGCAGTGCGGTGCGTATCACATCCGAACTCGGACACCGCAGCAGTGGGAACTGGCCCTAAATCATATTGCATTTGCACCAAAATAGTACATGACCCTTTATTTGGTCCGCACTGGAATCGGATCGCATGGGTGTGAACACCCATGCGATCCGATTCCTGCACCATTACATAGTTCGCACTGCGATCTGTGAAATGATCTGAGGGTGTCATTAACTTTACATTGACACCCGCAGTGGTGCGCAGATGTCAATGTAGGTGCGATGTGAAAACCCACACAGGAATCACGCTGGTTCACGCATCGCACAAGTGTGAACCCAGTCAGAGACGTGAACATCTAAAAAAAAAATATATATAGATATAGATCTATATATATAGATATAGATCTATATCTATATATATAGATATAGATCTATATCTATATATATATATAGATAGATATATAGCTATATATCTATCTATATCTATATATAGATTATCTATCTATCTATCTATCTATCTATCTATCTATCTATCTATATATATATATATATATATATATATAAATATATATATATATAAATGTATATATATATATATATACATATATATATATACATATATATATATATATATATATATATATATATATATATATATATATATATATATATATATATATATATATATATACATACATACACACTATAAATTCCTATCCTGCTGGTTTTGGGGTGTGTAATGTTGGGGAAGATGTACTATGACTGTTTGGTGAAAGAAAGAAGTCAAAAGACTTCTTGCTTTCCCCAGATTACTCAGCCAGTTTCATGCTTCTCACTCTGATTCTCCACTTCTGAAATGGTGAATCAGAAAGTGAGAATTCTGTCACAGATCGCCAGTGAGGTGCTGAGATCGCACCTTCATAAACTGGTCGTTTCTGTGACAGTCAGTTACAGATTCTCACTGTGCTGAGATAATCAGCAGAGAACATGTTCTCCACTGATTATCTCAGTTTCATAAACTGGTAATGACCTGAGATCAGCGGTGAGACTCAGGATCACCGCTGATCTCAGTTTCATAAAAGGACACCTAAAAGAAGAAAATAACTTTTAAAACAGATGGAAGCAGTACATAAATGAAAACATATATTGTAAGCTCTACATACAGTGTTGAAGATTACATAAGGTCATAAAGGTTGACGGTGAGTCTTATCAAGGACCCATCGTTAATTGTAAAGTTACATGAATTTTAATCTCTTGGGGGAATATATGGTGGATACCTAGTATTGTAGGTGTCTCTAGAAGGTGCATGAGGATATACTGTATTGTGAATAGATCCCGTATTCCATGGCTTTGGGATGGGGTTTTAGTGTAGTCTTATGCCCCGTACACACGGTCGGACTTTGTTCGGACATTCCGACAACAAAATCCTAGGATTTTTTCCGACGGATGTTGGCTCAAACTTGTTTTGCCTACACACGGTCGCACAAAGTTGTCGGAATTTCCGATCGCCAAGAACGCGGTGACGTACACCACGTACGACGAGACCAGAAAAGGCCGGTTCAGAACCAAGCGCGGCACCCTTTGGGCTCCTTTTGCTAATCTCGTGTTAGTAAAAGTTTGGTGAGAGACGATTCGCGCTTTTTCAGACTCGTGGCTTTCAGATCGTTTTCTGACGTTCAGTTTGTGCTTGTGGGTTTGTATCTGCTCTTCAGTGCGTGCAGTCAGTTCGTATCGGAGTTTTCTGTGTGATCTTGCCTGCTCGTTGCTGTTTTTCAGGTCGCTCTTCACAGGCCTTGCTGTTCTTCAGTGCGTTCTGTTACTTTGTTCTGAGCAGCCGACCGTTTTCTAGCCATGTTTCGTATGCGTACTCCTCGTAGAGTTCGTGCTGTGCGGGGGGCTTGGTGTTGGGGTCCTGACCTTGACACAAGTCCAGTCCATGAACAGGGTGGGGAGGAGTTCATGGACCAAGAATTGGTTGCTTCAGCGTGACCAGTTCTGTCATATGCCTTTGCTCCGTGAGATCCGTGAGAATAATCCTGATGATTTCAGGAACTTTCTCAGGATGACGGACCCCGTGTTTCACCGTTTGTTGGCTTCGCTGACCCCCTATATCAGCAGGCAGGATACCTGCATGAGGCAAGCCATCACTCCGGAGCAGAGGTTGGTCGCTACCTTGCGGTATTTGGCCACAGGGAGAAGCCTGCAGGACTTGAAGTTCTCGACAGGCATCTCCCCCCAGGCTCTGGGGATCATTATCCCAGAGACCTGTTCTGCCATCATCCAGGTCCTGCAGAAGGAGTATATGAAGGTAAGATTTTTATCCTTTTATATCCCATTTTATTGTATTTAATGTTTGATAATATATTGTATTTCTTCCCTCATTCCCTAATTACCATGATTGTAATATGCTGTGAATGTCCCCTTTGTTCTCATGCATGCTGGATTTTTAGGTAATTATTATTTTATGTCCTTCATACATATTTGCCCTTCAATAACCTCCCCAGCATGGTGTCTCCTGGCCTATATTCACCTCATGTAGTCACTTAACAATGTATTTTATCAGCTCCATAGTAGTGCTTTACCCCAAACACCCCCTAAAATGTTTGGAAATGTTATTTTTGATTTAAATTCAGGCAAAGTGCCAGAGGCTTTTTTTTTGTGGTGTCCCCAATTTTTTTTTAACCCTCCCCCCCAACTGCTAAGTCAGCTGATCCCAATTCTCTATCTATCCTCAATCATCTATCTGCTGACTTTGCCAAACCCAATACACACTATACCCACCTCTTTACTGGTCAGATTTAGGGATGAATTCCCCAAAGCATGTAGTGCAAGGGCCTGCCTGTATACTTTCCAATGGTACTGTTTAAAGTTTTTGTATCCTATTATTATCTTGATAGGTAATAGCAGAATGTTCAAATGTCCTCAAATGTGTACAGTGTGTATTTATATCTTTGTATTCAGACACTTCTTACCTGTCCAGTGGTCTGCCAATAGTGTAACTAAGGAGGGGCTGTTCCAAGTAATACCCTGTATTTAGGCATTCATCTCTCAATGAAGTGAAGAGGGTTACCTGTCCAAGAGTTCCCCCCCTATAATGGTATTAATGGCCCATGAGAGGGGGGAGGGGGAATATGATAGGTGTACCTTATACTTTGGCCTTGTTAAATTCCCCTTAGTAAATGCTATCTGGAGGTTGCCCCAATAATGTTTGTGTCTAATCTGCTTGCAATGTTTCTGTGAAAAAATAGTAAGGTTTATTTTTTTTTCCTCAACAGTTTCCTTCAACGCCACAGGAATGGCAGACTGTGGCCTCCCACTTTGCCCAGCGGTGGGACTTTCCTAACTGCAGAGGGGCAATGGATGGGAAACACGTCCACATCGTCCCACCACCCAACTCGGGGTCGTACTATTATAATTACAAGGGGTTTAATAGTATAGTGATGTTGGCAGTGGTGTCGGCTAATTACGAGTTCTTGTATGTGGACGTGGGGAAGAATGGCCGGATGTCCGATGGTGGAGTGATCGCCCAGACGGAGTTCTACAGGCATCTCCAGAATGGCAGCTTGGACTTGCCACCTCCAGAGGACAATGTTGAAGGTCTCCCATTTGTGTTTGTTGCTGATGAAGCATTTGCGCTGGGGGACCACCTGATGCGGCCATTCCCGATGAGGACCCTCACCCCGGAACAGAGGGTTTTTAATTACCGGCTGGCCAGAGCCCGAAGAGTGGTGGAGAACACATTTGGAATCCTGGCCAGCCGGTTCCGATTATTTCTGACACCCATCCATATGGCGGAGTATAAACTGAACCATATAATACTTGCCTGCTGTGTTCTCCATAATTTTTTAAGAAAACATTCAGCCAACTATGCTGGCTCAGTTGGGCCTGAGGCCGGAATCCCTAATCCATCAACACTGACGGCGCTTGAAAGTGGCTGTCCTGGCTTGCCCTCCCTGAATGCCCGTGATGTCCGGTTACGCTACCTGGAGTTCTTTGCGGGTAGGGGGGCTATCAATATGCCAGACAATCTGTGACACCTTTTTCAAATAAAAAACAACCAAAAGAAATTCTTGGTGGACATTTACTGCTTGTGTTTGTTTTAGCTGACCCTGACAGAAATGTGTTGAGTGCAGAAAATGTCGTGATTGGGTAACCTTATAAAAAACAGTGTTGGCTGGTACTTCCTAAATGTAAAAACACATTTCACTACAAGTGCACTTGCAACTGCACTGAACCTGCACTTGTAGTGCAAAGAGGATTTGCCCTTAGGAAATAACCCCCATTTTTGCATAAAACAGCAATTACATCACCCCAAAAGTGTTGTAATGTTGAGACAATATCCACACATTCTTGAGTAAGGCACTTTTTTATACCTGCACAATCACATGTGCATTTCCCAAAGGTTTTTAAAACAAACCAACATGTTTGTTGTATAACAATGTTTGCAGTAGCATTATGAAAAATCAAAATATCCATTTCAGATAAAACAGGCCTGTGTAAAACCAACAAGAAAGCCAAAAAACTTGAACTTACAAAGTTCACATTAGGTAAAACCTGAAGGCTATATCAGACATCAGTATTTAGGAACTGGGTTTGATATAGCGTTCAGATGGGGGGAAATCACCCCTGGAAAAGCCAAATTTGGAAGATGCACACCAATTTACGAATGTCAACATGTGCTATCTGCCATCAGAGGGGATCAAGGGACGTGTTTGAGGGGAGCAAGCCCTTCCTCAACGCTACTTTATAATTGAGGAAGGGGTTGCACCCCCAAAACGCGTCCATTGATATCCCGTGATGGCAGATAGCACATGTTGGCACACTGTGTGCATCCTCCAAATTTGGCTTTTCTAAACATTTAAAAAATTTTGGTACGATAAAACAGGTGATTTTGTGGGGTTTAAATTCGCTCCAAAACATCAATGATGTTATTATTTTTTTAAATAACATCAGTGATTTGTTGCTGGATGTTTTGCAATTGGAGATTACACCCCATGATCTCCCCGATGAGTATCTGGGCACTTTCAGATGTAAAGCGTTCTGGATCACGATCACCTAAAAAGAGATAAAGAACAAAAAAAAAGGTCTCAAAAATCTGCCACCAGCCATCTCTTTTACCTGAGTCTGTGGTCGCAGACACTCACCTGTTGTGGTGCCAATCTCCACCACGTCTTCTTCTTCCTCCTGCTCAGCTTCTTGGGTTGGGGGTATTTCCCCTTCTTCCAGAGGGGGGGGGTCTCTGGTCTCCTGGGATGAGGGGTGTCCTCCGAGTCTTTTATCCCCTATGTAAAACCAAAATGGTATACTTAGCACACAGATATTTGATGGCAGAACTATAGAAATAGGAAACATTGCTCGGAAGTGGGGTACAATTGTCTATTTTAGCAGAGTTCCAAGATGTATATTTTTTATTGCCCTTTGTCAAGCTGCAATACTTTACCTGTTTGGTACAAGCTTCACAGATGTACAAGCTTCACAGATGTAACCCCCCCTATAGTATACACTGGAGCACCTGTGTGCCCCCCCTAATAAAAATGGTGTTCTTGTTTCCCACACTAGTGCTCCAGTGTCCAGATGTGAAAACAGCTGCTCAGTGTCCTCTCCTTACACACAATCTAGTTTGCATTTCATTCTAGTAACAAACCCATCTACACAAACAAATATTTGGCATCCAAGTAGGCCCCCAAAAATGTGTGAAAATGCATATGGCCTAAACAATGGTGTTCTAGAGGCCGAAAGAAAAATGTTTGATACGAACGAATAATGTGCCCATGAACATTAAAGTTGACCTTTTGAAACGTTACAACTAATAAAAGCATATGGAGCAGAACGAACGTAATAAAGACAGAAAGAATAGGAACACAGCACAACTACTTACTTTTTTGCAGCACTCTCCGGATCTTTCGGTACTGCTCTGGCTCTCTCAACTTCAGGTCCGACCACCGCTTCCTGAGCTGATCTTTAGACCTTCGTACCCCGAAATTCCGCTCTAGACTCCTGACCACTTTCGCCATGATCTTGGCCTTTGGGATGTTCGGGTTGGGGTAAGGCCCATATTTTCCATCATAGTCGGACTTCCTCATGATGTCGACCATCTCCAACATCTCCCCAAACGACATATTTGTGGCCTTAAAACGTCTCCTTCTGGATCGGGACGTGCCTGGATCCGCCCTTTCCTCCTCCTCCTCCTCGTTGCTACAATTAGCCTGCACCTGCTGTATGTCCGCCATCATGCTCTTCCCCCACTGCGCCGAACGAAAAGGGGCGGGGAATACACTAGAAAGAACGTCAGGGGCGGGCGGAGTTACACGCATGCGCAGTGTATATAAAGCGTAACACGCGTGCGTATTACGTTTGATCTGTGAGCGGAGGAAGGAGCATTAAACGCCGCGATCGTAAGAACGAAGGTAAGAGACAAACTTGGGCCTATACTGCTTCTAGATTGAGGCCTATATTGTAACAAGATTAGGAGAGTTTTGTGTGACATTAGGCTTTGTCTTGTGTTGTGTCTTGCAGTGAACATGGATATGGTCCTGAAAGATAAGGACTTCATTTCAGTCTTCATAGAGATGCTAAGTGAGCTGCCCTGTCTGTGGGAGATTAAACACCCCCATTACAAGAACCAAGCAAAGAGGAAGGCAGCACTGGAGCAATTGTGTGAAATTGTGAAGCAGGTGATCCCCACGGCAGACATCACTTTTTTAAAGATTTTCATTGGTGGCCTGAGGAGCACATATCTGAGGGAGCGCAATAAAGTCCTGGATTCGCAGAGATCCGGAGCAGCAGGTGACATCTATGTCCCCAGGATGTTGTACTACGACAGGCTGCACTTTCTGGCAGGCCAGACTGAACCCAGGCCATCCCTCTCCAGTCTTCCTTCCACGCTTCCTTCCCCCCCGGCTGAGGCTTCTGACGCCCAACCTGGGCCTTCCAGGCCACATGTGGAGGAGCCCAGATTGAGCCAGGTATAGCATTCCTCTAAATATTTCTGCTTGTCCAATCAATGATGTGAACTATATGTTAGTTGGGAGTACTAATTAAGGATTGTGATTGATGATGCAAAACATTACAACTATGTCCCTTTTTCATACACAGGGAAGTCTCAGCCAGGAGGTGGCCGAGCCGGCTGGCTGATATCAAGGTCCCTCCATCCCCCCTGGAAACAGAAAGTGGCAGTAGGAGGAGTGGCCTAGAGGAGGCGGCTATCGGATTCTTTTGTAGGGCTACAGAGGTCCTGGGAGCACCACACACCAGGCAGGAGAACTTTGCTGCATTCATAGCATATAAAATGCAGAGGATGGAGGAGGGCCAAAAAGCCATGTGTGAGGCCCTCATATCTGAGGCTCTGGCGAAAGGTATGAGGGGCCAAATTACACCTCACACACAGCTTTGGGATGGTCCTCCTCCTCCTCCTGCAGGTCCTACTCCTCCTCCAGGTCCTACTCCTCCTCCTGCCACATCTCCAACTGCACAGCCACAGCCCGGAAGGAAGTGTGAAAGGAAGACCAGAGAGTGATTGCCCTGGATCCAGTCTGGTCGGCCAAAAGATGCAGCCTCTTGTGGTACCACAGCCTGCGGACACAGATGTCATCTGCTGCTATCCGAGTCTCTGTGAATCCCGGACCAGACTGCCCTCCCTTAGATATGGACTCCTCAGGCCACCAATTTTGATGTTTAAGAATTGATGTCTGCCGTGGGGGTCCCAGGCTTCACTAATTTCTGCTGTTGATCCAGTGTTGCCTTCCTCTTTGTTTGGTTCTGATCCCTTAATAAAAGATTTTTGTTTTGAATTATACTCTCCTATGTGTTTTACTTCAAAAATGACAGTTGGTTTGTGAGGATTCAGGTACATTTCAAATATACAATGTGAAATTAACAAGGGACACCAACAACAAACAATCTCCTTGAGATTAAATAATAAAAGATATCAATGGTGTTGGGGTAACTTGACACACAAAACACACACAAAAATATTCTGGAGTAAAAATAAAAATAACATTGAACAAAGATCAGCCTTGGAAAAAATCCAAACATTAAAGAAAAAAAAAGGCTTAAAATCAAAAAAAAAAAACATAAAAAATATAAAACTGTCAGATGTGACAACTAATAACAATATATTCAGGGAATCCCACTAAAAAAACACAAATAAAACTTTGTGAGAAGTGTGTGTGAATATGAGCAGCAAAACGACTTAATTCTTGTGACATTATAAAGAAGAAGAGAGTGCGCTGTATTAAACCATTTTTTACATTGCAGCGTGACGAAAGTGCTGTATCCATTGCGAACGCTAAGTTTACCAGAACGAGCTGTCCCGTGTCGGAATTTCTTCTGAGCATGCGTGGCACTTTGTGCGTCGGAACAGGCCACACACGGTCGGAATTGACGCGATCGGATTTTGTTGTCGGAAAATTTTATCTCCTGCTGTCCAACTTTGTGTGTCGGAAAATCCGATGGAAAATGTCCGATGGCGCCCACACACGGTCGGAATTTCCGACAACACGCTCCGATCGGACATTGTCCATCGGAAAATCCGACCGTGTGTACGGGGCATTAGAGGGCCATATCTGTCAATGGGTGAAATAGGTCAAGGTGTTAAGGAACTAATGAATATACCTGGGTATTTATAGTGAGCAAAATGGTGTTGAGAATTAAGACAGGGGTTGCTGTAAGCCAGCGGGAGTGGGGGAACCTGAAATGTGTTAAAAGGGGCCGGTGAGCCTTCATGTAAGGTAATGTGGTCAATGTTTAATGTGAGTTCATTGTATGTCAGAGGCGGTATTAGAAGGAAGAAAGATAGAGAGAGAATGACAAGGCGGGAAAAAGGGTACAGAGGGTAAGGAGGGGAGGAAGGGCATGGGGAACCATCTCTCACTCCCTCCATCGGATTGCATGGTGAGAGAGGGGCTGATTGTGCTTTTTTTTTAAAAAGTCACACCTTACTGAAATGATAGTAGTCAGCGTCATTTGATCATAATCCTTCTCAGTTTCATTAAATAATTGTCATATCTATGACCGGTGCTAATGCTCCCTGGTTGACTTCAGAAGCAAGAAATCCGTTACCTCCCATTCTCAAAAAAGCAAGGCTGGTCTACACAGTTTCTCAACATGTGCCTTTAGATAATAAATGCATACTTGTTTTTACTGTGGCCCCATTATACATCTGTGTGTGCAGGTACCCCCCAATAATATAAATTAATTTACGTGCCCTTAATAAAATGTTGGTTGCTTTGACTTTCTTCAAATTTTAATTATGGCTTACTGCAGATTGAGATATTCTGAACATACCTCAGAAATATGAAGATTATACCACGATGGACAGATAACTAGCTTGTAGGAATATATAAGATTGATATACATCAAGGTTTTTTTTTCTTTACTGTTTAAACAGACTTTGCACGTAAATTTTAAAATTTAGGCCTGGAGCTGAATATGAACATGCTGTTATTATTAGACCGTTCAGCTGTCTGACTTCCATTCTTAAAATATTTCTGATCAGGAAGAGCTTAGCAATAAAATCCCCAGCAAGTGTGGGCTGGACATTTAAGAATGTAGTCAACAAATTTCCCGCTTACAGTATATAGCTAATACTGACCGTGTAAAACATAACATACATAATAGGATTATATAAGAAGTAAACAGTACTTGGTCATTTCCTTATACACCTCAGATACTGTATATGCCCCATGTAATATAAACTTGCAGGAGGAGCACCTCAATGGTAACTGTGTAGGCAGCATAGCCTTACAAAGTATTTGTATAAAGTGTTTGCTAGTTTAATTTAGAAATATATCAGTCATTAGTCACCATTTGCGCTCAGTTCTGAACAGTGCCGGGACAAGGTCATCCAGCGTCCAGGGCAAAGATGCCAACCTGCCCCCCCCCCTTCCCTTAGGGTTAGCAGTGATATCGCTGTCACTACTTCTGTCCACCTTGTAACAAAAGCAACTGGCACAGGGCCTATCCCTGCAATAAACCATTGCGCCCAGGGCAGCTGTCCCTCCTAGCCACCCCTTGTTCTGGCCCTGGTTCTGAATCCCTGTCCTGCTTTATATTGCAATGTGGAATAAATTATAACAATGAATCCAACTGAGTCTTTTATAGATCTGATGCCAGTAAATCTGAAGCAATACCCGAAGCCATTGAGTAGTGTCAAATGTATGTAATAGTATGGACCTTCATGTACCTTTTTTCAAGTTAGCTTTTCCATTGAGCACTTCAGGGTGTTGGGGTATGAAAATACTGACCCCCTGTCTTGGATGAGGTCAGACCTCACCCCTCCAAAACTTTGGTACTCACTATGGTCTATTACTGGGTTGACTGTCCTCACTGACCAATAGCAGGGCAAAGGTAGCCAGAGGGAGTAAAGCAAACCAAGACAGCTGTGCTAAACTTTTATACCACATTTAGGATTTTAGGGGTGCTCAATATGAATGCCAAACTGACATGCAGGAATCTTGGGGTGACCTATATATGTAGGGTTTCGCCAGCCTTACTGTGAGATCAGGTATGCTTAAATACATTTACCTAACTGTGACACCTATAATGCAAACCAAAGTTGGGTAGAGCTTGAATGATTCGGACAGATGTGGAATGCTTACATACTGGGCATTATAAATGGCATAGTCAATAAGTGGACAGCATTAGCCATATTATAAAGGACACAAATAAGTAACTTCATGCTCAGAATAGTGTACCTGTGGCATTGGGTCTCCCTCTGAACACATCATCGTATGCTTTCCATTGTTGGGTGACTTGATAGGCATGAATGAAAACTACAAGCACAACCACAAGGCAAACCAATGGCACAAGTGCTGCAGTAAAGAGAGCTGCAAAGATATTTGGAATGAAACACCTGGAAAATATATAAAGTGAATACAAGTTATGGTTTACATGTCTATAATAAATACTTCCCATAACAAAACAAGTGGTTTGGCAGCTCAGTCATGTTGACCTACAGTATATAAAGACATACATGAAGGTACTTGGCCTGCCTTTCACATCCTCAATCAGTTCAACAGAAGTTCAGCTGCGTACAACATTAAAGAGGCGCTTTCTTCAACAAGGGGACAGGTCACAAAATTATAAGAAAAGCAGGCACTTTATACTTTGCATTTATTTTGAAATATACCTTGGGGTTTTTAGGCTATTTTGTCTTTTGACTACAGTGCCTTGAAAAAGTATTCATACCTCTTGAAATTTTCCACATTTTGTCATGTTACAATCAAAAACGTAAATGTATTTTATTGGGATTTTATGTGATAGACCAACACAATGTGGCACATAATTGTGAAGTGTAAGAAAAATGATAATTTTGATAAAATTTGATAAATGATAAAAATGATTTTTTTTGCAAATAAATATCTGAAAAGTGTGTGCATTTGTATTCAGCCTTCTTTACTCTGATATCCCTAACTAAAATCTAGTGGAACTAATTGCCTTCAGAAGTCACCTGATTAGTAAATAGAGTCCACCTGTGTGTAATTTAATCTCAGTATAAATACAGCTGTTCTGTGAAGCCCTCAGAGGTTTGCTAGAGAACCTTAGTGAAAAAACAGCATCATGAAGGCCAAGGAACACACCAGATAGGTCAGGGAAAAAGTTGTGGAGATGTTTAAAGCAGGGTTGGCTATAAAATAAACTGCCCAAGCTTTGAACATCTTACAGAGCACTGTTCAAATAATCATCTGAAAGCGGCAAGAGTATGGCACAAGTGCAAACCTACCAAGAAATGGTCATCCACAAAAAACTGACAGGCCGGGCAAGGAGAGCATTAATCAGAGAAGCAGCCAAGAGGACCATGGTAACTCTGGAGAAGCTGCAGAGATCCACAGCTCAGGTGGGAGAATCTGTCCACAGTCAGTCGTGAATTAAAGCCATTTTTGAAATAAAGCCATAAGATGTCCTGTTTGCAGTTTGCGAGAAGCCATTTGGGGGACAGAGCAAACATGTGGAAAAAGGTGCTCTGGTCAGCTGAGACCAAAATTTTACTTTTTGGCCTAAACACAAAACTCTATGTGTGGCTTAAAACTAACACTGCACATCACCCTGAAAACACCATCCCCTCTGTGAAACATGGTTGTGGCAGCATCATGTTGTGGGTTAATGCTTTTATTTAGCAGGGACAGGGAAGCTGATCAGAGTTGATGGGAAGATGGATGGAGCGAAATATAGGGCAATCTTAGAAGAAACCCTGTTAGAGTCTGCAAAAGACTTGAGACTGGGGCGGAGGTTCATCTTCCAGCAGGACAACAACCCTAAACATACGGCCAGAGCTACAATTAAATGGTTTAGATCAAAGCATATTCATGTGTTAGAAAGTCCAGACCTAAACCCAATTGAGAATCTGTGGCAGGACTTGAAAATTGCTGTTCACATGCGCTCTCCGTCCAATCTGACAGATCTTGAGCTATTTTGCAAAGAAGAATGGGCAAGGCTGGTAGAGACATACCCAAAAAGACTTGAAGCTGTAATTGCAGCAAAAGGTGGTTCTATAAAGTATTGACTCAGGGGGGCTGAATAAAAATACACTCCACACTTTTCACATATTTATTTGTAAAAGTTTTTGAAAACCATTTATCATTTTCCTTCCACCTCACAATCATGTGTCACTTTGGGTTGGTCTATCACATAAAATCCCAATAAAATACATTTACGTTTTTGGTTGTAACATGACAAACAGTGGAAAATGTCAAAGTGTATGAATACTTTTTCAAGGCACTGTACATGTTCCTTTATTATAGGCAGTAGTAAAATACTAAATTATTTCTACTATATGAAGCGCTGGAGCAAAGAAAATGCATACAATATAACAATTCATGAGAATGCTTCCCTCTAGCGGCCTATTACAATGTATCACTTGTTACAAGACGTATGTATTTCCTATGCTCCTCAGATCCATCTAGTGGCCATAATGTTGTATTTATGTACTGTCCATGGTAAAGGAATATTTGTTCAGAAGAGAATATAGCCCAAAGAACATTCCTTTGCCCCAATTCACACAGAATAAATGCATGTGCACATTCACTGCACGAATGGCTATGAGAAGTTTTTTCTATAAACAGCCCCCCTTTTATTTTGTACTCATTTTCAAAGACTGCAGCAAGTTTGATGCGTTGGTCTATCCCAATAGCTGCAGACCAGAAGATACATTTGATCACATGCTTGCAATGCACACATTTTATCTAGACCAAATATGTCAAACACAAGGCCCGTGAGCGAATCAGGCCCCCCAGGACTTGTCCTGTGACCCTTACAGCCAGTTTTGCAGCCGGAATGTGGGGGAACTATTCCACCACGTCCGCCTCCCACTTCCCATTCCGACCTCCCACAGCGTATACAGATCTTCACAGAAAGAGAGAGAACAATCTCCCTACATGGTGAGGCAGAGCCACCTACACAGGGCGGTACTAGAGTTGGGCCAGGTATGAGGGAGAGATGCTAGAGAGCTTTGGGGGGGGGTTACACGCAGCACACCCCTGAACCCTGCACATTGTATGCAGTGCACCCCTGAACCCTGCATACTGTACGCAGCGCAACCCTGAACCCTGCACTCTGTATGCAGCACCCCTCTGAACATTGTGCTCTGTACTCAGCGCACCTCTGAACCCTGCGCTCTGTATGCAGTGCACCCCTGAAACCTGCGCTCTGTGTGCAGTGCATCTTTGAACCCTACGCTCCTTACGTAGCGTTCATCATCTTGGGGATGCAGCATAGCTGGGTCAAGAATACTCTCAGCCTACTAATTGGACAATGAAGATGCTGCAGCACCCTGATGCTCCTCTTGCCAGTATGTACAGTCTGCACCTCTGGACTGTGGTAAAGTCTGATTAGCAACTAGTGCTGCCCCTGTCTTTTCAAGTATGAAGCCTCCTGTACAGGTGATACCAGGAGGCTGGTATTAATACAAATTCAGTACTTATACTAGTTGCAGAGAATGTCCAAACAAAGCTGAAATAACTGTTATGTTTTGTGCATGTCCTTGGGGTACATCCAGTGCTCGATGAAACTCTGTGGAGGCCCATAGGAAGTCTAAATCTTGGGGGCTCCCCCTCAAAGGTTTCTGAAGGTATCTCGTGTGCACGCTCTACAGAATTAATATTGAACTAAGAAGTGTGCATGTTGGCCGCTAGATGGAGATGGAGCCCTTAAAGTGATTGTAAAGGTAAAAATTAAAAAAAATAAAAAATAACATACATTTCTATAATTATGTGTTCTGTGCAATGGAATTGCACAGAGCGGCCGTGAACCTCCTCTTCTCGGGTCCCCTTTGGCTCTCCTGGCCCCTCCTCTCTGTCCAGTCCCCCTCTGGGAAGCCGCTTCCCAGGGGGGCACTTGTGCGTGTTTACTCCCAAGCCTAGATGCTGCATCCATTGACACAAACAGCAGGACTCCGATTCACCCCCTGCTCTCTCGTCACTGGCTTGAATTGACGGTACTGGAAGCCAATGGTTCCCAGTGCCTTAGCAAAACCAGCGAGACCCCAAAGTGAGGGAAGAGAAGAGCTGCAGACATGCACACCGCTGGATCAAATGAGGGCTCAGGTAAGTAAAGAGGGTGAGGGGGGATGGTGATGCCTAAACATTTTTTGCCTTAATGCAAGGAATGCATTAAGGTAAAAAAATGTAGGTTTTAGAACCACTTTAAAAGATGTTGGGCCCATTGGCCAGTGTCTACTCTGCCTATTTGGTAATCCAGCACTGGGTAAATCACCATCTCTCTTCTCCATTGTCCAGGTCTGTCCCCATGTTACAGCCATAACAAAGCTGTACAAAGGCAGGCTAAGCATTTCTGCCATGTGCAATAAGCAAAATACATGGAGGAACTGATCATGAAAGTAATACATATTTATATTGCCAGAAATTAAGAGCTGTGACCTGTCAGATTCCTTGACAGAAATAAGAAGCCAATGGTAGATTCAATCAACTTTGGCAAATGCTTGACAAATACACAGAATCCTGTTACATAAACTAATAAAATCAAGCGCTCAACATTAATATGAACTTTTAAATAAATAAGAAACACACTTTACAGAAATTCTGTCCTCCGGGCTGTCAGTGGAAAACAACCATTGCTTCATATTCCCACTAACTCCCCATCTGCATATCCTTGTTTTCCCATCCCAGTATTATTATTTTTCTGCTTATTATGAATTTTCGGAACAGGTAAATGATGTGTTATTAATGGCATGTACCAGCACAGGTTTGTTTTGGCTAGGCACATTTGATTGTTCTACTACAGTAACTGGCAATAACAGATCTTATTAATTTTTTTTCTCCCACATGAGGGTCATCCAAAGTTCCCGCTGGCTTATATAAAAGATTTAAAATACTGACAGATGTACATGAAACTCAGTGGAAAAATACAGTTTTAAAGGAAGTGTACATCCACATTTGCTCTTCCAATAAAGTAAAGGTCATTAAAACTAATCTAGAGCCACACCAGCAACGTTATATTTATATTTCCGATGCCCAATTATGTTGTGAAAATGTATTAGCTGTACAATAAAATTCTTGCTATTTAACCCGTTACCACCTTGGTGATCATGTGACCACTGTCGCAGTGGTTACATAATCAGAAGCCAGTCCAGCCGGCTACCAATTATTAGTCCGGAGTCCGGACCAAGAGGTGTCTTTGACAGCTTGGTCTTTGTCCTGGGAGCATGCAATAACTGTTCAGCACAAAATCATCGGCACCTCGTGACACATATGTGCGGCATGTGGGCATAAATGCCCACCCATTAGCCACTGCACATATGTGTTAAGCCTTTTTAAATCACATACAATTTCCAACAATCAACAATGTAGGTTGGCTTGTGTGTGGTCCCAATGTGCAGAAGCCCTTCTGAGTTAAAGGAGTAATTCATTCAAAAGCAAACTTTTATTATATTGCAGAAACTCTTAGATGTGATGGCTTAGATTTTAGGCTTTCTTCTATTTTTACCTGGTAATCTGGCCAATAAATAAGAACAAGCCCTTTTACAGATGTATCAGTTACAGGGATAAAACAAACCATTTAACACTTGCAGGAGTGCTTACAATGATCGGATTTATTTTATTTTCACTTGGAAACGGTCCCCCTGAAAGGAACTATAATGTAGGTGATCAAGAATTGTTGATCATCAAATCGGCTCCTGAAGAGTGGCACTATCTGTTGGAAGGAGCTTTACATCCTATTCTTATTTTCATGGGTCACAAAAACTTTGTATATTTAAGTGACTGGTAAATATTTTAGACCTTGTCAGGCCAGATGAGCACTTTTCTCCTCCCAATATACTTTCGAAATCACATATCGTCCTGGATCGAAAAATGGGAAACCAGACAAACGTACGTTTTAAGATACCGTTAGGCCATCTGAACCTGACACTATCCTACCTGCTAAAAACTTTTACGGCTCTAGGCTGATTTAGTATTGCAAGGGGAGGAGATTGTCACCGATTATTCTCCTCCACATGAACTTCATGTTCAAATGAAGGATGGTCTCTATTTACATGGTGAGCAACTTCAAACTATGTTTTTTCACACGTCATGATCAACCTCTGGTGGGTCATGATTAGTTTTTTTGCATTCAACCCAGCAGGCTGAACGAAAAAACCTGTCAGCTCAGGTCGGAGTCACTGTACTAACAATCCAATGTTAGTACAGCGATATCCCCTGCTGTTCTATTGTGTTCTGACAGGGGGACGGCCCCCCTACCAGAACACTCTGTTCAGCGCTCTCCGCCATTGGCTGAGAGCCTTGATCTGGAGCCGGTTAGCAGACCTTTTTCGGCTATGCTCCTTTGACGGAAGCCGGCTTCTGTGGGACCCGCTGCAGGAAACATGGGCCGAATGACATTTGACTCATGTGTACGGAGCTTAAGTCTTGTACTGTGTACTTACGGAATAAGTCAGACAGAGCCAAAGCTTGTGGGCTACTGGAACTTCTTCTGTCACCCAAAGAGTTATGAAGCATTATCTTCATGGACCTCATTGTGAAGCTGCCCCCGTCAGAAGGATTTACTACCATTTTTATGGTGGTTGATCATTTATCTAAGATGGCTCACTTTGTGCCCTTGAAGGAAACACTCTCTGCTCTGCTGCTGAAACAGCTACCACATTTGTCAGAAAGATTGTATGTTTACATGGTGTTCCTAACATTATCATCTCTAACCATGGTGTACAATTTACCTTTAGGTTCTGAAAGGCCATGCGTGAAGTTTTGAGTATTGATCACCATCTGTCCTCGGCCTATCATCCACAGACGAACAGTCAGAGATGTTTTTCATTCATTGCACAGGATGATTGGGTGTCACTTCTCCCATTGGGAGAGTTTGTTTTTAAGAACTCTGTTTATTCTGCCACTAAACAATTACCCTTGTTCGTTATTTAAGGATTCCATACTTCCTTTCTGTCTATCTTACCTCAACAATCCTCAGTGCCAGCTGTACACAATTGTCCAGAGGCCTTAAGATCCAATAATCAGTTTCCACAGGAAGCCATCACTTGGGCTCAAGCAAGCAACAAACATTTTTTGATTAAAAGAAAGGGAGGAATCTGATTTTGAGACTGAGAGATAAAGTGTGGCTATCTACAGCAAATTTAAAATTAGCTTGCCCTTCAAATTGGGCTGAGAATACATTGGGCCATTTCCAATTAAATGGATTAACACATTTTAAAGGGGAACTTCCCCCCTTTTCCATAGATTCTATTTACAGTGCGGTTATTAAAGAAGTCACTAAAGTCACAAATGAAAATAAAGCAGGAGGTAGTGGATAATTTACGTTTACCTCTGTGTTGCTTTTGCCAGGAAGGTAGCTGTCCAAATATGGTCCTTAACACTCCATTACTATTACAGTACCTGTCCAGTTTCGGTTCTTTGTATGATTTCAAGTAGGTAGCCTTTGAGCATTCTTGAAACTGAATACATCATTCAAACAAAGTGCTGGGACTTTAAGTGCAAGGTAGAGGTATTGTATTGCCAAGAGTGATGTTCTGAAAGCTGTATTTCTGGCAAAGGATGTAACAGGGCAAGTGTACAGTATATTACTCATAACACTTAACTCCAACACTCCTTTCATTTGTGACATCATAGAGTGTTTCTTTAACATTTTATTTCTAATTTATGAAGCTGAAAAAACAATGATTATTGAGATTATCTTAAAACGGAACTTCACTAATTTTTTCGACTTTCGATCTATTAAATCTTCTGCCCTTGTTGTTTTAACTTTGGATAGTAAAACATTTTTTTTCTGCCAGTAAATACCTTATCCAGCACACTTCCTATTTCTTGTCTGGTAAAAAGCCCAGGCTTATGACATCATGCACAGCTCTCTCTCTCACTCTCGTGAGAGTTTGCCAGGTAGAGAGGGGGACGAGTCATAAGAGGGCCAATGAGAGATGCAGAGCTGGAGGTGTGTGTCTGTGTAAATCCAGGAAGTGGAAAAACAAATAGTGTAGCGCTCTAATAAGTGAACTAAATGTGATGCAAGTCAAAAATGGGCAATATACCCCAATACATTCAGTGATATAATGAACTATATGTTTGTGAGCATAAATAATAGTCCATGCATATGAGTAGTTGGATGTCTGTGAGGGTCAAATATTCAAAAAAGTTCAAAGAAACTTCATATTAATATCCAAACTGTGACGGAGATGTGTGGCTAAAGTGAAGGGAACCACCACCGATAAACAGAAGGCTTACCAAAACGTTTGAACCCAAAAGAAGGTACGCTCAATGGGTCAAACGAGCTGTGTTGTATGAACAACAATGGTTGATGGACATTTACACAGTAATCAGTGCATTTTTATAGCACTGATCACTGTGTGTCAAAAGTGTCTGATCTGTCCGCTGCAATGTCACAGTCGCCCTTTTTTTGTTTACAGAGCAAAAAAAATGACAGAGGTGATCAAATACCACCAAAAGAAAGCTTTATTTGTGGGAAAAAAAGGACGTCAATTTTGTTTTGGTACAGAGTCGCACGGCCACGCAATTGTCAGTTAAAGAGATGCAGTGTCGTATCGCAAAAAATAGCCTGGTCATTAAGGGGGAAAATCCTTCCGGTCCTTAAGTGGTTAATCTGTTAGAGTGAGAAAACACAAGACGCATGACAGCAAAAATATAGCATTAAAATTTGGTGTTTTTTTTTACATTCTGTTATATGTGCTGAGGTTTGCATGTTATCACTGCTAAGCATTTCATTATGCTCCTCTATCACGTGTTCTTGTGTTGCCGCATGTTGTATTTACCTGGAATGCCTCTAGCTTGGCACACAAGCAGCTAGTGTCTAAACATGCAGAGAAAACAATCTTCTTTCTTCCCCAACCCTGGATTCCACCCAGCTGGCATCTTCTGCCAGCTAAAACCAACACTGAATTAAGGCCCTTCAATTATATAATCAATGTAGGAAGAATAACAGCAAGTTACACAACATATAATAATACAGGTACATTCAACTGACGAAGACATAAGCAATAAAAGAGGACATCTGCAAATGTCCTAATTTTACATGACTAGACATGAAATTAAATACAAGTGTCATAAGCAACCATTCCCCTTTTATAAATCTGAAATGACATCATTCTCATAATGCACATTGTTCCACATTACCAGCATCTGCAGAATTTTTTATAGCCCAGTACTAACATGCTCCACCATTCTTACCCCCTAAGCACGTGTAGTCACCCACTTAGGTTATATATATATTATGTATAGTGTGAGAAATGTCAGGTGTTTAGCACTATATACAGTATCTCACAAAAGTGAGTACACCCCTCACATTTTTGTAAAAATTTTATTATATCTTTTCATGTGACAACCCTGAAGAAATTACACTTTGCGACAATGCAAAGTATTGAGTGTACAGCTTTTATAACAGTGTAAATTTGCTGCCCCCTCAAAACAACTCAACACACAGCCGTTAATGTCCAAACCTCTGGCAACAAAAGTTAGTACACCCCTAAGTGAAAATGTCCAAATTGGGCCCAAAGTGTCAATATTTTGTGTGGCCACCATTATTTTCCAGCACTGCCTTAACCCTCTTGGGCATGGAGTTCACCAGAGCTTCACAGGTTGCCACTGGAATCCTCTTCCACTCCTCCATGAGGATATCACAGAGCTGGTGGGTGTTAGAGACCTTGCGCTCCTCCAACTTCCGTTTGAGGATGCCCCACAGATGCTCAATAGGGTTTAGGTCTGGAGACATGCTTGACCAGTCCATCACCTTTACCCTCAGCTTCTTTAGCAAGGCAGTGGTCATCTTGGAGGTGTGTTTGGGGTCATTATCATGTTGGAATACTGCCCTGCGGCCCAGTCTCTGAAGGGAGGGGATCATGCTCTGCTTCAGTATGTCACAATACTTGTTGGCATTCATGGTTCCCTCAATGAACTGTAGCTCCCCAGTGCGGGCAGCACTCATGCAGCCCCAGACCATGACACTCCCACCACCATGCTAGACTATAGGCAAGACACACTTGTCTTTGTACTCCTCACCTGGTTGCCGCCACACACACTTGACACCATCTGAACCAAATAAGTTTATCTTGGTCTCATCAGACCACAGAACATGGTTCCAGTAATCCATGTCCTTAGTCTGCTTGTCTTCAGCAAACTGTTTGCAGGCTGCTGAACCGGCCAAGATTTAAACCGGCTATGGCTGGCTTAACTCACCATACAACTTCCAACAAAATGAAACTCTTCACGTTCTTTCGAATAATTAAACAAGGTTTTTCCCTAAATGTAATCTTTCATAATTGTAATCAGGTAAGGGAAGAGTGTCTTCCATACATCAGAAGACCCACTCCTCCTGTTAAACTGTTATTTTGATATTTGGGAACTCTAAAGGACACCCAGTGAGGCAACATGCCCACCAGATGAATCAGTAGGCTGAACTTACTGAAATGGGGGGAAAAAAGGCAATAAACCTTCTATTTCTGGCATCAGCTCCCCTTTTGCTCTAGTGTTCATAAATAAGCTTCTCTGGACACTCTTGTCTATTTATGAACAAAGTAGGAATGGGCATGTGTACCTCCTGGTGTCCGGCATTCCAACTGATACACTCAACTCTAATAAAAAGACTTCCAGCTGTTTGTTTGGTTTTTTTTTGCATCTGTAGCAACTCCTCAAGAAAATGGACAAACTTGTTGGAAAGATTAAAATTTTACATTAGCACCTATATGAAATGTACACACCTATATGAAATATACTGTTGGATGACAGTATATTTACTGTTGGCCAAGGCTTCATTATGGTGCCCATAGGCTGTTGTAGTAGAACATATTAGAAGTATGGTCAGTGTGTCACAGTAGCTCTGTTTTGTTTAGGTCCAGGGTGAAATATTCAAGTTTGTCATGTGAGAGCCCCTGTCTTTTAACTTACAATAGGGCAATGTAAAAAAAAGCTCCGCAAAGTGTGGATGCTAGTGTTAACTTTAATTAAGTCAATTCTAAATCAAAAGTAAGACAGATTTGTGATTCACCCTCTGTCTAGAAGTTACTCCAGGGAACTACAGGATTGTTAACTTCCTTAAAGAAATTACAAATCTTTTGTTCTTTTAGGGACTTTTAAGACAATCTAATTATGTTTATTACAGTATGACACATTTGAATATTCTGATTTTGCTCTACTTTGAGTTGTTTTTGCGTATTTACTTATTTTTAGTTTGTAAAGAAATAGCAGAAACTTTTAAATACTCAGGCAAAGAGAATGCAGATATTAAGGTGTCCATACAAAGGTAAACTATCATGACACAGTAGCCTGCTGACTTAATCTAGCATGAATCCCATTTATGACTAACAAATATCAATCCAGGAGTGGCCAGGATAGTAGTCATATAAATGAAGATCGCCACATCCATCAGTGCATGAGTGTATGTAACTACTTATGTCTCCACCATGCAAAACATCTTGACTTTTTGAAGTTGGATGTAAAGTAATAGGGTTTGAATTACTAAAACTGTAGTGTGCAAAATTTGGTGCAGCTCTGCATAGAAGCCGATCAGCTTCCGGGTTTTATTGTCAAATTATTAAACAGGCTGAAGATAAAAGCTGATTGGCTACCATGCACAGCTGCACCAGATGTTGCACTCTCCAGTTTTAGTAAATCAACCCTGCAGTTCTTAAAAAGTGATTTGAATTCTAACCATGACACTGCCTGCATGAAGTTAGCATGTTCTCTGATATATATGAAAAGCGCTGTAAAAATTTGCCAGTACTATATAACTACCCATGATAATAAATACATAAATTCTGAAACATTAGGTGGTATACAACAGTTGCTTAATCTCTAACAGCTTTTCAAGAGAATATCAGTGCCAGGCATATCTAACTCTCCCACTTGCTGAATCAATATTAGCCAAGGAGCCTGGTGTAACACTCATCAGGAAATACAGGCACTTGGAAAGTTCAGCTCATACAAGACTTGTAAATTGATTCAGGGCTATAAACCATGCTACATGCTTTCATAATTCAGAAGTGATACCATGAAAATATTGGGCTTGATTTGCTAAAGGTAATTTGCAAGTGCAGTTGCACTCATTATTCCCCAGAGCTTAGTAAATGTGGTGAAGCTCTGCTTATTTCCATCATCCAATCATGTGCAAAAATGCTGTTTTTTTATCTTCCTTGCACCTGATTGGATATTCTTTAGAAAGTGAAGCTTCACCACGTTCTCTGGTGAAAATGAGCGCAACTGCACTTGCAAAGTGCACAATCTATAGGGTTGATTTACTAAAATTGGAGAGTGCAATATCTTCCCTATTTGCCAGCCCCAGTAGTCTAATGGATCTCTGATTTCTGCACAGGTCTAGCCTTAAACCAAATGCCTGGTGGTACATACACAGTTGCCAAACACCGCCAGGCTTATTATACAGAGTTCCCATTGGATGCATGGAAGAGCTTTAGGATACATGCTTTAAAGCCCAACTCTGGACACAAGAACATAATTTCCCTTGCACTAGGACTCACCAAACTGCAAGGGTTTAAAGTGTTATCCAGGACCCTGCATTCACTATATCTGGTCTCCCACAGTACACAGAACATGGAAATGCAATAGTTTTAGTAAATATAAACTGCTAAATACCTTTTCTCGTCAGCAGTTAGAGCAGTTTTGTGACTTCTATCAGTGTCTGGTTAAAGCTTGTAGGAGGAGTTTTCATTCTCCACTGATTGTCCTTAGAGGCTGCAGGACCCCTGACCCTCTGTCTGGACAGTGCTGATTGGCCTTGTGATGATCACATGTACTCACCCAAGCAGGCCCGGACTGCGACAAAAAATAAACCCGGGCAATTTAGACTGAGCAGACAATTTTCCAGCAACTGCCCATTCGCGAGTGCGTTTGGTGATGGGATAATCACGGAGTCGGTCCTCCGCACTGTAATGTAATGGGGCACTGTGATATAAAGGGGACTGCACTGTAAAGGAAACAAATGATTTCAGTCCCCCTTTACAGTGCAGTTCCCTTTTCATCACAGTGCCCCTACCAATCACAGCCCCCCATTGCAGTGCCCCTTGCAGTCATGCCCCTCCCTTTTTCTCTGTGATCACAGTGGCCCCTTTTACTCTCTGCCTTGCCTGCACAGTCCTACCTTTGGCAGGGCATTTTTTTTATTCTTTGTGTTCTTTCATTTTTATCCTTTATTTCTTATTATTTTTTATTTCTCCTTTTTTTCTTTTCTTTTCATTAATATTTATTTTTATATTTTTATTTTATTTTTAGTTATATTTATTTTTCACACTTTATTTATTTATTTATTTCTTAGGTAATTTTCTTTACTTGTTTTTTTCAGTTTATTTTCCAACATTTTTCTCAGTTGCACCTTATCCTCTCCTTTTCCCACTCGTTTCTTCCTTTTTCCTATTCTCATTTCTCTATCTTTATCCTTTTTTATTTTTCACTCGTATTTTTCTCTTATTTTCCTCTCCTTTGTCTCTTTTTTTCTGTTTCTTTTTTCTCTCTTTCTCTTAATTATATATCCCCCCCTTTTTTCTATCTGTTCTTCTTCCCTCCTTCCCCTCTTCTCCTCTTCTTCCCCCTTCCTTATCTCCTTTTTGCCGCCATTCATCTTTATCTAATTTACACTTTCCTACGTCCTCTATTACTCCTTGGTCTGGCTTTTCTCATTTACCCTTTTTCCTTCTGCGTCTCCTTTCCCTGTATGCACTCCTAATCTGATGGCTTCACTTCTCTATCTGCCTAGGTGGGCGGAGTCTCTTGACGTCATACATTTCCATGACATCAGTGGCCCCAGCCCTGGCAGCGTCCCCCATTGCCTAGCTATCGCTTGCCGCGGACAGCAATCGCTGTTTTAATTGGATCCAACCTGCTGCCTAGCAATCACGGATCCCTACAATCACGCTGTTCAGTGTACACATCTCCGGCTCCTCCCACCTCTGCTCTGCTGATAGATGACATCGTTGGCAGGGCAGGAGAGCCTGGAGAGGAGACACAGGCACAGCCACATAGTGTCAAGTACTCACCAGGGCCGAGATGCTGAGAGCGGCTTCCCTTGCAACCGAGTGCACTATACCCCTGGAGGTGGCACAGAGGGTATTGGGCACGGAGGGGCACGGGTCGCCAGCAGGTAACGGAGGCTTGCGTAAAGCAACTTCTGGTGGAGAGAAGTCTAGGATACTGGACCAATGAGAAGAACCGGCTGGAACTCAAGCCCCTTGATCTGGAGAGGTTGACTAGCAAAGTCTATAGAAGAGGCTGAGGGTCAAACACCATGGTACAGGAGAGGGAAGGTCCGTTAAGCAAGCCGGGGTCATACACGATAATCAGGCAGAGAGGAAGTCCTTTAAGCAGGCCGAGGGTCCAACACAAGGGATAGGCAAAAGCAAAGTCCTTAGGCAGGGAGGAGAAGTCCATAAGGCAAGCCGAGATCATGTGCAGGAGAAGTTCAGAGATGGTCAAGACGACCCAGGTCACAACAGGCAGGCACAGGTAAACAAGACTGGGAAACTGGAACACTGGAAGCTAAAAAGACAAACCAGTAACAAACACAGGACATAGCTGTCTTTATATAGGCCCGCCGGGGGGACATCCCGCTGTGCGCGCAGCATTCGTGCTGATGTGCTGCATCGTGCATCCACGTGAGCTAATCCATTCGGGACACGTGCTTGTACCCGCCGGTCGTGTAACGGTACGCGCTGATGTGCAACTCTACCACGCAGGCGCATGGGGAAGTGCCGATACTGACAGGCTCTGACTCTGCTATTCCCCTGACAGTGCCCCCCCCAAGGAGCAACCTCCGGATGCCCAACCTAGCCAAGATCCCAGGATGCCTTCTGTGAAATTCTCGCACTAAGCGAGGAGCATGGACATTGCTAGCAGGCTCCCAAGAATTGTCCTCCGGGGGATACCCTTTCCACTTGACTAAGTATTGTTCCCGTCCCCCCCTCTTTCTGCAGTCTACTATTGCCTCCACTTTGAATTCCTCTTCTCCTTCAACCCTGATTGGTGGAGGAGGTAGTTCTCCTCTTCCTGGGAAAGAGTTGGGGGTGACCGGCTTAGTAAAGAGGCATGGAACACCGGGTGTATCCTATAAGAGCTAGGCAAAGTCAGTTTGAAAGCCACGGGGTTTACAACCGTCTTAATTTCAAAAGGACCAATGATCTTTGGGCCTAATTTGCGTGATGGGCAAGGTAGTTTGAGATTGATAGCAGATAGCCACACTTTATCTCCAACCCTGAAACTTGGGTTACTCCTTCTTCCTCTGTTATAGTACTCTATGTACCTCTTTTGGGCTTTCTTCATAGTTTCTTGAATCTGCAAGAAATTTGTTTGGATAAAATGTATTCGGTCCTGTACTGCAGGAGTTGCAACTTCGGGAATGGAATCTGGAAGAAAGGAAGGATGAAAACCATAGTTTGCCCAGAAAGGCGTTTGGTTGATGGCAGAATGTATGGAATTGTTGTAGGCGAACTCTGCGCACGGTAAAAGAGAAGACCAGTCATCTTGGGAGCAGGAGCAGAAACACTGGAGGTATTGCTCTAGAGATTGGTTCGTCCTCTCTGTCTGGCCATTGCTTTGTGGATGATATGTGGAAGAGAGGGATGTCTTGATTTCTAGAGATTTACACAGATCCTTCCAAAATTTTGAAGTGAACTGAATTCCCCTGTCAGATACAATGTTGTGAGGAACACCATGGAGTCTTACCACTTCTTTTATAAAGATATTTGCAGTTGTTGAAGCAGAAGGGGTGCCTACTAAGGGCAGGAAATGTGCCATCTTTGAGAGGCAGTCAACAACCACTAGGATGGTAGTAAACTTCTCAAAGGGAGCAGGTCAACGATAAAGTCCATAGAGACCTCTGTCCAGGGACGTTCAGGCACGGACAAAGATCTTAAAAGTCCCCATGTTTTGGCGTTCGATCCCCTATTGCATTGGCAAGTAATGCAAGATCGTATATACTTTTTGCAGTCTTGTCTCCAACACGGCCACCAGAAAGAGCGATTAATTAGTTTGGAGGTCTTCTGTATACCAAAGTGTCCTGCCAGCTTGTGGTCGTGAAAAGTTTGCAAAATCTTACCGGGGGAAGAACGACATCTTGTTTTGGGCCCACAACAGACCGTCTCTCTTTTCCAAGGAGGATACTTCGGGTTCAGTACATTGATTGGAGGCCTGTGTAATAACTGATCTGAGGTTGGGTTGAACGAGACTAAGGAAGTTGTGTGGAGATAGGATGGTTCCAGGTTCTTTTGATCCATTGGTTTCTGGGAACATACGGGAAAGTGCGTCTGCCTTCCCGTTCCTAGAGCCAGGTCGGTAAGAGATATGGAAGTTGAACCTGGAGAAAAACAAGGCCCAACGGGCCTGACGAGGTCTAAGGCGTTTGGCTGTTCGGAGATACTCCAGGTTACGATGGTCTGTGAAGATCATGATGGGTTGGGATGCCCCTTCCAGCAAATATCTCCACTCTTCTTATGGCTAGTAACTCTTGGTCCTCAACATCATAATTCTTCTGAGTTTACGAGAGGCAAAGGCCACCAGGTGGAGCAGGGCTTTTTGACCACTTCTTTGAGACAGGATTGCCACTATTGCTGACTCCGAAGCATCCACTTCAAGCACATAGGGCAAAACTGGATTGGGATGTTGGAGAATAGGAGCCGACATAAAAAGTCTCTTTAGTTCATTGGAAGCTTCCTGGGCTCCCTGGGACCATTGAAACCTAGTCTGCTGGTGGGTTAGTTGAGTGATGGGGGAGATGATGGAAGAGAATCCTTTAATGAATCTGCGATAAAAATTGGCAAAGCCAACAAATCGCTGAATCCCCTTTTTATCTACGGGAGCTGGCCATTCCTGGATGGCCTTAACTTTCTGTGTGTCCATTGTGACCCCTCCTACCGAGATAATGAACCCGAGGAGCTGGATGGTATCCTTTTCAAAGTCACATTTCTCCCCTTTTAAATATAGACCATGTCTTCTGAGGATCGAGAGCACTTTCTTCACATGGATACAATGTATTTCTACTGTGGTGGAAAAGATCAAGATGTCATCGAGATAACTTTGTAATTGTTTATCTAGATACTCATGGAAGATGTCGTTGACCATATGTTGAAATGTAGCCGGGGCATTGCAGAGCCCAAAAGGCATCACCAAATATTCAAAGTGCCCAAATCTGGACCTGAAGGCTGTCTTCCATTCATCTCCGTCACGTATCCGAACCAGATTGTATACTCCCCGGAGATCTAGTCTGGTAAATACTTGAGCGGTTCGGAGGCGCTGGAAAAGTTCAGGAATAAGAGGGAGCGGATACCTGTTCTTGATAGTAATTTTGTTAAGCTCCTTATAGTCCACACAAGGCCTCAGGGATCCGTCCTTTTTTTCAGCGAAAAAGATTCCTGCTCCAGCTGGGGAAGAAGAAGGACGGATGAATCCTTTTTCAAGATTCTCGTCGATGTAGGAACGGAGGGCTTCTAGTTCCATCTCTGATAGAGGAAAAATGCGGCCAAAAGGGATCTCGGACCCGGGTAGGAGATCAATAGGGCAATCATAAGGCCAATGGGGTGGCAGACTGTCTGCTTTTTTTTTTATCAAAAATGTCCAGAAATTCATGGTATGCTGCGGGGACATGTTGAAGGTTATCTGGTACTGGTTGTAGAGCTAGACAAGGAGCCGTTCTGACGTATTTTGGCGAAAGACAATGCTGGGAGCAGTATGTAGAGGAGAAAAGGATTTCTTTCTTGCTCCAATTTATCTGAGGATCATGGGCCTGCAACCACGGATACCCCAGGATAATGGGAAACATAGGTGAGCTTATAATGTCAAAGCGAAGAAATTCTGAATGGCCAGAGTCCGTGGAGGTGAGAATAGGCTTAGTTTCCTAAGTGACAGGCCCAGAGCAGGGTAGGGACCCATGTGCCAGATGAATTTGCAGGCGTTGTTCCTTGACTCGTAGGGGGATGTGCAGGCTTTGGGCTAAAGATGCATCTAGGAAACAACTGCAGGCTCCTGAGTCAATGATGGCCGGCAACCGGACTTCCTCTTCTAGTGCACTATACCCCTGGAGGTGGCACAGAGGGTATTGGATACGGAGGGGCACGGGTCGGCAGCAGGTAACAGAGGCTTGCGTGAAGCAAATTCTGGTGGAAGTCTGGTGGAAGTCTAGGATACTGGACCGATGAGAAGAACCGGCTGGAACTCAAGCCCCTTGATCTGGAGAGGTTGACTAGCAAAGTCTATAGAAGAGGCCGAGGGTCAAACACCATGGTACAGGAGAGGGAAGGTCCATTAAGCAAGCCGGGGTCATACACGATAATCAGGCTGAGAGGAAATCCTTTAAGCAGGACAAGGGTCCAACACAGGGGATAGGCAAAAGCAAAGTCCTTAGAACAGGCCGAGGGTCAAACATGGCAGGGAGGAGAAGTCCGTAAGGCAAGCCGAGGTCAAGTGCAGGAGAAGTTCAGAGATTGTCAAGACGATCCGGGTCACAACAGGCAGGCACAAGTAAACAAGACTGGGAAACTGGAACACTGGAAGCTGAAAAGACAAACCAGCAACAAACACAGGACATAGCTGTCTTTATATAGGCCCGCCGGGGGGAGTCTCACTGTGCGTGCACGCGTTCGTGCTGATGCGCTGCGTCGTGCACCCACATGAGCTAATCCGTTCGGGACATGCGCTCGTACCTGCCGATCGTGTAACGGTACGCGCTGATGTGCAACTCTACCACGCAGGCGCATGGGGAAGCGCCGATACTGACAGGCTCTGACTCTGCTATTCCCCTGACACATAGCGGGAGGTGAGCGGCGACTGCGGCCTGTATTAACCCTCTCCAGGCCGCGGTCGCCACTTACCTCCCGCTGTGCGACCCAGTCATCAACAGGCATCGGACTGCGGCGCCGAGGCTAAGCCCGGTGGCCCCGGTGTGCCCTATGGCCAGTCTGGGCCTGCTCCGAAGAAAAAAAAACTCTCTAGCAATACACACAAAACTGAGCATGTGCAGAATGCCCCTAAGGCTCTGTTCTATCAGGAGATGATTTGGGGACTGTGGAAGGGGAGGATCAGAGAAGACAGGTCAAACAGCCTTTTTACACAATGCAGAGGCTTAACCCCTTAGGTTCCACAGTGAGTATAATAAGCATGCTTTAATACGTATACAGACTGATTTTATTTTTGTGGGTTTAGTAACACTTTAACTGCTCCTTAGGTCTATGGATACAGGGGTAAGTTCTCATAGGCTCCCTCCATCTGTGTGAGGTGACCTGGGTGCACTCATTTCCTGCAGCCTACAAATCTTGGACTTACATGGCAGATATTCAGAATATTGCATTTTCACATCCAAGGAATTGCTATACACATAACGGCATTACCCTTTATGTGTGTACACAATATAAATGTTAAGGAGCAACCAGAAGGCTGATCCAATTGACATAGACACAGAGTCCAGAGGTGAAAAGCAGTCACAATCGTACAAGTAAATCGCACACAAATTTTGTACGGCAACCAATAAACAAAGTTAGACATAAACAAAACTATATGGAGAGTCAAAGGAAAGGGGTTTTGTTCTTATTTATGTACCCTATTTCTGTATTGTACCTTTGTAATAAAATTTATATTTTTTAAGTAAAAATTGTATTTTCCTGCATGTTTGGGCACCCCTGTAATCCCTAACAAAATCCCTTTCCTTTGACTCTCAATTCAAGGGATGAGGTTCCGGATTTCTTAAGGTCACTCAACTCACACCCCTCCAAAGAACTATATGGAGACTTTTGCCAAAGAAAACAAAGAGATTAGATAGCTAAACAAAATACTATATTACATATTTAAATAGCAAAACTGAAATGACCCTTTAAGCAAAACTAGAGATATTTTAACATGCCACAGATCATAAACTTTACATAAGCCAGGGACCATCTATATATTTGAGGTGGGCAAGCATGGGATATTAACATAGGACATCCCATGTGTCTGTCATTTGCAAGACATAGGAGTTCTAACATTTATTTTTCAAATTTAAAAATGATTTGCTATATAAAAGGGAATTTTGGGTACTCAGAATCCCTTCACACCCACCCACTGTTATTCACATATATAAGACTTTTTCATAATATTGCAGTAGCTGTAGCGAAACCACTCCATTGTTTATGTGCCAACTGTGTTTTTAGCAACATAAAACAGACACTAATTTACATACAGTAATATATCAAATGACCCCAGTTAGAATTCCAGGAATTACCTGCTATGCTTTGTATTTTCTGTTGTAGTTCCAGAGCTGAAAAGTAGGAAAAAGCAGCTGGATAAGGTCAGATCTGCATGGAATCAGTTGTGGAATGAGACCAGTGATTCCTAGAACAGCTCTGGATACAGAATAGGGTTTCTGGGAATGAGAAAAGCTTAGTAAAGGCAATGATTTGGGCTCTGGGCCCAGTGCAGAAGCTGATAACAGTGCACTGTTAGCATTAGTTTCTTTCTATTTATACAGGTTATACCTTCTTACTTATATGCATTTACACAACCATCTGTCCATCTAAGCTGAAAGTGTGACAATTTTTTATAAAGGAGTGTCTTCGGGCTCAGGCTATGAGTATAGATGCCCCCCTCAAAAAAAAAAAAATAAATAAAACAAAACTTGAATCATTAAAATTGACCCTATTTAACCATTGAGTTGTGTTTACTACACAATGAAACTAAATCAGTTCAAGCTCAACTCCAGCAATTAGAAGACCCTTGCAGTGGAGCCTCCTGCACTGTGAGGGACAAAACCCTTATGTTTAATGGTACAGGAACAAGCAGGATTACTTGCTCTATACCCCCCTCTGGCCGATTCCGGGCGTTCTACTCTTCTCCCCGAAGCTTCAGTCTGCGGGCGGTTCTTTGGCATCATCATGTACAATGCAGGGATATTAACCCTGTATTGTACATGATGGGGGTGAGCATGAAACCGTAGCCTGGAGCACCTTTAACAGGAGGCTGTGGTGGACAGGCTGCACCCCTAAAGGGACCCTGCTGAAGTGCTGGAAAAGGTAAGTATTTACTCCTTATTCCAGCATGGAGGTAGCCCTGCTGCAAAGGCAGATTTTTTTCTAATTCCTTGGGCTTTATAAGTGTCTAAATCTATCCTGCCTGAATGATCCATTGTCAATGAACAGATTGATGGTGGCTCATAAAGTGCTGATTTTTACATGTAGCACCCTCTACTTAGGTAGGTGCTACAATAGGATTTTTGTTTTGAAGAGTAGGTAAATTTAGACAAGCCTGGCTGACAGCCAGGCCTGTTTGTTTTGGTTTGTGTGGGCTGGGAGTGGCTCAGAATTTGCAGCTGGTGACTCACAGGCAGTGTCACTGAGACCTCCTTCTTTCTTCTAAAGGATTCTAGAAGGAGAGTGGAGCTGCCTGGGGTGTTCTGAGGAGCCCTAACCAATCCCCAACCTGGATTTGCAGGGGAAAGGCCTCCTTAAATACCCAGGGTCAGCCCAGCTGGGGAGGAGTTGTCGGGTGGAAGAACTGGAGATGGAGTACTAGGCTGTCGGACCTTTGAGGGAGCTCCCCAGTCTGAGGGGGGGGGGTGTGACCTTGGGCCTGGGCTTGGGTGCAGGATGGAACCTTTCAAGAAAACATGAAGGTTCTGGACAGGAGGCACAGGAGGAGCAAAGAGGGCAGCAGGGGCTAGTACTGCCAGGCAAGTCTTCAGTAGGGAATCACTGGTTGCAGCCAGGAGGGCTGGTGAGTGACATGCACACTCAGGAGGACAGAGGAGGCACACCTGAGAGGACTGGGAGCATGCAGTCTGGGATGGGTGCAGATGGGTGCAGAGCCACTTGAGAGGACTGAGATGTAATGGGCAGTGGAGTCGGGCAGCTCCCAGTCAGCCCTCCTCAGGCCCTGCAAGCCCTCCTGGCCCTGCAGCCAGGAGGGCTTGCAGGGCCTGAGGAGGGCTGACTGGGAGCAGTAGTCCACCTGTAGGACAGCTAGCACTATAGACCTTATATTTCTTGCTACACTGCCTGCAAAGGGCAGTTGCTAAGGCCTGGCTGAGCCAGTGTCAAGCCTAACCTTACATGTGCTAGCTGGTCCTGAGGATTACGAATTGTGCAGGAGGAAGGAAGAGGAATAGTCTGCAAGCAAGGAAAGTGCTGGAGGAGACTGAAGTAGTAATGTGTACAGGGAGTGTGCATAGTTGGTCCCAAATGATTGATCTTCAATTCACCAATTGATTGATATACAATTCACCGAGTATCCCATATTTCCCTTACCCCATCCAAATTAAATTCTCTCAATAAAACAAACAAAAACAAGCACATGGACTGTTCATTGTCTTAGAGTGACTGAGAATTGAATGCCCAGCTGGGCAAGGTGACAGGTGGACCACAACACTCCTACGGGGGCACCGCTACATACAAGTTAATATATGAAAAGGAAAATCAAGAGTGGGAAAATCCTACAATCTTGAAATGCAAAACAGGGAGATATACAAAAGCTTTTAAAATACAATTGGGCATGCCTTAGCAAAGTAACTCCCTAGCATTGCAATCTGCTTGCTTCATCATGTCAAGCACATCGTCATTTCTCATGCACTGAAGATGTTTACTAAAGACTTACAATCAGCTGCGGGATCTGGTGTTACTAAACTGCATATGGCTTCCCAGACAGTAAACAGGAAGTTGCCTAAACTGAATTCCACTGAGAGCAGGTCTTGGAGAGACTCGCATTGGCTGCTGCTTATGCTGTTGCTGGGTGAATGTAGATGCAAATGTTAGAGGTGATCTAGGTCTATTCATTCCCAGACTTGTTTACTCCCACTGACATTTAACCAAATGCACAAGTTATTGTGCAATTCCTAGTCTCTGTTTACACACTGGATGATATATTGTGCAAAGCAAATATCACTTTCAGCTGCAGCTATGTGTGCCAAAGTTGTTTTATTTTTTGTTTCTATTTTAATCTTGTTTTGTCTTTTCATGAAGGTCTCATTTTTGAAGCAAGCAAACACTTGATAAAGAAAATGAAAGTTTTGCTTTTGTCACATAAATGAAAGGGTTTCCACTTTCATCAATAATGTGAAAAAAAAACTTGTGCAATGGTTCCCTGATGCAGCCCAGCCAGTGGTGTACACTTTTAGGAGGGACATGGCTTTGGAACCTATTAGAGCAATTTGTTTTACATCCGAAGCTGCACTGCACTAAAAATGGCCAATCACATCTGGGCATTACAGCTTTCTAAGAACTGCTGATTGGCTCCGACTCTGAGAATGGACACACCTACCAGTTATCTCATAAAAAACAGCGCAGCGCTCACCCCTCATGTGTAAAGAAAAAAAATATATATAAAGGAAAAATATGTATGAATATACACTGAGCAAAATTATAAACGCAACACTTTTTGTGTTTGCCCCTATTTGTCATGTGCTGAACTCAAAGATCTACGACTTTTTCTATGTACACAAAAGGTCTATTTCTCTCAAATATTGTTCATAAATCTGTCTAAATCTATGTTAGCGAACACTTCTCCTTTGCTGAAATAATCCATTCACCTCACAGGTGTGGCATATCAAGATGCTGATTATACAGCATGATTTTTGCACAGGTGTGCCCTAGGCTGGCCACAATGAAAGGCCACTCTAAAATGTGCAGTTTTATGACACAGCACAATGCCATAGATGTTGCAAGTTTTGAGGGAGCGTGCAACTGACATGCTGACTGCAGGAATGTCCACCAGAGCTGTTGCCCTTGAATTGAATGTTCAATTCCCTATCATAAGCCGCCTCCAAAGGCGTTTCAGAGAATTTGACAGTACTTTCAAACGGCCTCACAACCGCAGACCATGTGTAACCACACCAGCCTAGGACCTCCCCATCCAGCATCTTTACCTCCAAGATCATCTGAGACCAGCCACCCAGACAGCTGCTGCAACAATTGGTTTGCATAACCAAAGAATTTCTGCACAAACTGTCAGAAACTGTCTCAGGGAAGCTCATCTGAATGCTCGTCGTCCTCATCGGGGTCTCGACTTGACTGCAGTTTGTCGTCATAACCAACTTGAGTGGGCAAATGCTCACATTCGATGGCGTCTAGCACTTTGGAGAGGTGTTCTCTTCACAGATAAATCCTGGTTTTCACTGTACAGGGCAGATGGCAGACAGCATGTATGGCGTTGTGTGGGTGAGCAGTTTGCTGATGTCAATGTTGTGGATCGAGTGGCCCATGGTGGCGGTGGGGTTATGGTAAGGGCAGGCATATGCTATGGACAACGAACACAGGTGCATTTTATTTCTGGCATTCTGAATGCACAGAGATATCGTGACGAGATCCTGAGGCCCATTGTTGTGCCATTCATCCATGACCATCACCTCATGTTGCAGAATGATAATGCATGGCCCCATGTTGTGAGGATCTGTACACAATTACTGGAAGCTGAAAACATCCCAGTTCTTGCATGGTCAGCATAGTCACCAGACATGTCACCCATTGAGCATGTTTGGGATGCTCTGGATCGGCGTATATGACAGCGTGTTCCAGTTCCTGCCAATATCCAGCAACTTTGCACAGCCATTGAAGAGGAATGGACCAACATTCCACAGGCCACAATCAACAACCTGATCAACTCTATGCGAAAGAGATGTGCTGCACTGCGTGAGGCAAATGGTGGTCACACCAGATACTGACTGTTTTTCAGACCCCCCCGACCCCCCCCCCCCCAATACAGTAAAATTGCACATTTTAGAGTGGCCTTTTATTGTGGCCAGCCTAAGGCTCACCTGTGCAATAATCATGCTGTCTAATCAGAATCTGGATATGCCACACCTGTGAGGTGGATGGATTATCTCATTATCTTATCAAAGGAGAAGTGCTCACTAACAGAGATTTAGACAGATTTGTGAACAATATTTAAGAGAAATAGGCCTTTTGTGTACATAGAAAAAGTCGTAGAGCTTTAAGTTCAGCTCATGATAAATAGGGGCAAACACAAAAGTGTTGCGTTTATAATTTTGCTCAGTGTATCAGACTATAGTGCTTAAAACAATATATGCATGGCATATACTCATGACACGTATATTCTTTTAAGCACTACAGTCAGATACACTTTTATATGTTTATATATATTTTCCCATATATATATTCTTTACACGTGAGAGGTAAACGCTGCACTGTTTTTTATGAAATATACATTGTTTTGCATTTTTTTAGCTGCCACATTTTATATACTATAGGGTGTATACCCAGAAGAATTAGCTAATGAACTAATTCATTAATTATTATTTATTTATTTTGTAATTTTTTTTTCCTGACAGGCTCCATGGCAGCATACGTGTGGGTAGGCTCCGCCTCCATAACTACCCCCTCTCCCATAAATCTTTGCTCTAGGCTGCTATCCATGTTCCTTTTTTGTCCTCCTCCGTAGGACCAGGTGTTGGTTCTCCTACCTGAAGAGAAAACCTCCCTACGATCGATGATGCCGAGTGCCAAAGATTCCTCCGATAGGCCCTGACTATTAGCAGGGTATGGAGTGTATAGCAGAGTAGCGCTGAAGATTGGATCGGTTCATCTATGTGCGCACGGTCTGTTTGCCTAATGTTTCAGGCGACCATTATCTGCTGCCAAGTCCGGTGTGTGTGTGTATGGATGGCGTTCCTCGGCCCAGGTGATCGTAGGTGGAGGGGTAAGTTTTTACATTCATTCACATATGGCAGCAGTGTTTATATGTATCATACCTCTGTGTGTTTTTTTCCTGCTTCCTGGTATCCTAGATTGGCGCTGACGCTCTCTGCGTTCCAGCAGCCGCTCTCTCTGTGACTTCCGGGTATCGGCGATGACGTCACGGGCGCCACTTTTAAAAGCTGTGGAAAGCTTTCAGAGCCCTGGGAATGTTCGTGGGGGATACGGCGACTTACCGGGGCTACTATCTTGGCGGTTCAAGGTAAGACAATCTCTATTGTCTGGGGGTGGAGGTCTGTTGTCAGTCAGCTGATCCTGTGAATCTGTCTCTGCAGCTTCCTATTGTATTGACACTATGGACTCCTCACTGCCCCCTAGTGGCCAGCCCGCTTGTAGCAGGTATGTTTGCAGTTTGCTTTGCTGCCTGTACAAGGATTGAGAGTAGAATTTTTAGGATACCAGCTGATTTTCTTTCTCTATCTTCTCTGTGTTTCTTTCCTCACAGCCCTACTAGGTCTGATCCACACCGTAGTTCCCATAAAGGAAGTGGATCATCAAAATCACACCACCGGCAATCTTCCTCCAGGTCTAGCCGTCATAGATCTCCTTCCAGATCTGAACAGCGCAATAAAAATCCTTCTCACCCCCCTTCATCTCACTCTAAAGAGAGTTCAGGAAAATCATGCTGGGGTTGCAGGATGCCTGTTCCAACAGACAAATCTCTCTGTGACCACTGCTTCTCTAAAGCTGCAGATGAGAGGGATGGTGCAGACCAGCGTTTGGAATCTATGGTTAGGCGGGTTGTGAAAGAATCTCTACAGGAGAGAGAAGCCCAGCAGCCCCGTGATTCCCCATCAGACCCATTATGCCCTCCAGTGGGTGAAGGTTCTGTGCATGAGACATGGGATTCTTCCCAACCAAGTCACCCTTCTGCTCCTGTTTCAGACAGCGAATCGGATCTGGAAGATCCTGGCGTGGGGTTTGAGTTCGCTTTAGTTCCTTCATTGGTGAAGGCAGTAAAAGAGGCCCTGAAGTGGGAAGATCCAGTTACTTCCCCCCCAAAACAGAGGAAGTTTTTTAAGCAGCTCAATAAGGAGCGACAGTATTTTCCTTTTCTCTCTGAGCTGGGTGAGGTCATTTCTGAGGAATGGAGCAAAATGGACAAGAAAAGTTCCATGCAGTCAAAGGTCTTGAAACTATATCCTTTCAGGGAAGAGGAAGTAAAGCACCTTGAGTCAGCTCCATTAGTGGATGCAGCTTTAATGAGACTAGCAAGATATGTAACGCTTCCCTTGGAAGACACTGTATCTTTTAAAGATCCTTTGGAAAGGCGAATTGATTTGGATTTAAAGAAGATCTACCTGACGTCAGGAATGGCATGTAAGCCAGTACTTGCGATAGCTGCAGTTTCCAAAGCTTTGGAATCTTGATCTGATAATGTGAATGAGTTCTTAGGGGGTATCTCTACTGAAACAGCTAAGGATTCTCCTATCCAAGAGATCAGGCTGGCATCAGCCTTTCTTGGGGAGGCATCTATTGATGTCATCCGCCTGATGTCCCGGGTTATGTTGGCAGCTGTTTTAGCTCGTCGTGCCCTATGGCTCCGTCCGTGGTTGGCGGACCCAGCTTCCAAGCAAGCTTGGTGCCGAATTCCGTTTGAAGGTTCTTCATTGTTCGGCAATAAGCTCGATAGTGCCATAACCTGGGCCACAGGTGGGAAGTCTGGTTTCCTCCCTCAAGACAGACGCCTACAAAATCAGAAACGCAGTTTCCCTAGAAGACAAAACTCTGATCGCGCTAGGGATGCGCGCAGCTACAGACCTGGTCGGGAGTTCTCTAGATCCTGGAAATCCAGGCAGTCTTCTTTCAAGAAACCCGCAAAAGGGGGTTCCTCTGGCAACCAGGACACCACAAAGTCCTTTTGAGATTGGGCCCGCTCAGGCATGCCAGGTGGGGGCTCATCTTCGCCACTTCGGGCATGTCTGGGCGGCCTCAATCCGAGATTACTGGACCATCAAGACGGTCTCCTCCGGTCACAAGTGGGTTTTCAGCAATACCCCAAGACTCAGATTTGTTCCCACAGCTCTTCCAGGTTCAGAAGAGAAAAAGCAGGTCCTATTAACCTACGTGAGCTGTTTATTGGATCAAGGCGCAGCCGTCCCTGTTCCAGAAAACGAACAAGGCAGAGGCATGTATTCTCCTCTGTTCATGATACAGAAGAAAAACGGTACATGGAGGCCAGTAATAGATTTAACACATCTCAATTCTTTTATTCGAAAAGAAAAGTTCAAGATGGAGTCTTTAATTACGATCCAACATTCAATACATCTGGGAGATTGGATGATTTCAATCAATCTGAAAGATGCATACTTTCACGTGCCAGTGGCAACAGAGTTCCAACAATTCCTCCGCTTTGCGGTCGGCAATCAGCATCTGCAGTTCACTTGTCTACCCTTCGGCCTAACAACGTCACCTCGGGTCTTCTCAAAGGTCCTCTTGTCGGTTGTGGCTCTACTCCGTATCGAGGGGGTTCGTCTCCACCACTATTTAGACGACCTACTTCTCCTAGCTCAGAACGAAGATCAACTGTTAGAGCACAGGAGCTTAGTCATCTCCGCCCTGCAGGAATTCGGGTGGCTGCTGAATCTAGAGAAGAGCCATTTAGAGCCAACACAATCTCTGGTGTTTCTAGGGGCTCACTTCGACACATTGGAAGGCACTATCTCCCTTCCAGAGGAGAAGATTGGAGTGGTTCGAGACAGAATACACAGGGCCCTTGCGTTGTCTCACCTCTCAGCTCTCCATTGCCTGAAAGTAATTGGCACAATGACAGCTACCATTCCTATGGTGAAGTGGGCCCAATGGCATACACGACCCTTCCAATAAGGGTTCCTTCAACAATGGGATTCTTCCAGCCAAATCCAGCGCATACATCTTACGTCATCCATGAGGACGTCTCTTCTTTGGCGGCTTCAAGGGAAGAATCTGCGCAATCACCATTCAATCATGCCCATCTCATGGGTCACGTTAACTTCGGATGCCAGCAATCGAGGTTGGGGCGCTCACTGCCTTTCAGAAGTGGCGCAGGGCCGATGGGGTTTCCCTGCTCGAGGGATTGTCTCCAACATTCTGGAGCTGAAGGCCACCTTTCAGGCACTCCTGTCATTTCGCCATCTAATAGAAGGTTCATCTGTGATGCTAAGGTTGGACAATACAACCGCGGTAGCTTACATAAAGAGGCAAGGTGGAACTCGCAGCTGGCCTCTGCTACAAGAAGTGGAGCCAATAATGAGCTGGGCTCAGAAATATTTGTCCAACATCTCGGCAGTTTACATTCCGGGGATCCAGAATGTACAGGCGGACTTCCTCTCGAGAGTGCAGATGGACAACAACGAGTGGTCTCTCCACAGAGAGGTGTTCGAGTGGCTTCTGACCCTGGGAGTACTTCCAGAGGTCGATTTATTTGCTTCTCCATGCAACCACAAGATGCCCAGATATTATTCGAGGTTCAGAGACCCTCAGGCTTACGGGATAGATGCTCTCTCAGATCATTGGAAGTTTCAGAAGGCTTATGCCTTCCCTCCGGTATCGGTGATTCTGCAATTCCTCCGGAGGCTCAGAACAGAGAAGGTGGAGATCATTGCAGTGATTCCTTTCTGGCCCAACAGGCCGTGGTTTCCTCTGTTGTCACTCCTGAGTTATCAAGACCCAGTTCCCCTTCCTCTCAGGCCGGATCTACTGTCGCAAGGCTCGATGTTACACCCATGCCCATCTTGCCTACACCTCAGGGTGTGGTTCTTGAGAGGGAAAGGCTTGAATCCCTAGGCTGTCCGGAAGAAGCTATTCCAACTCTTCTCAGTGCACGGAGGGGAAGTACGAACAGGGTATACGAACGGATATGGTCTAAATTCTCTGATCACATGTCTTCCCGGTCAAATCCGTGTAAGTCTCCAGCAGTAGAAGACATTCTAAGTTTTCTCCAATCAGGGCTGGACCTATCTTTAGCAGTCAGCTCACTAAGAGTGCAAGTGTCAGCCATCTCGGCCTTCACAGGAGTATCCTGGGCTAATCACACATTAGTCCGTCAATTCTTTAAAGGAGCTATCAGGCTTAAACCTCAAAGAAGACCTAGATTTCCCAAATGGGACCTTCCTATTGTCTTGGATTTTCTCTCCAATCTCGGATCAGATCCTGACAAACCTCTTTCCATGAGAGATCTCACACTCAAGACCACTTTCTTAGTAGCTGTGACATCGGCTAAAAGAGTGTCAGAGATTAGAAATTTAGGTTCTGAAGAACCTTTCCTAACCTTCTTTCCAGATAGGGTAGTGTTGATTCCCATGCTTGGTTCAAACCCTAAAGTGACCTCAGTCTTTCATGAAAATCAAGAGATTGTACTTCCTACTTTCAGAACAACGGACGATCAGGATGTTCATCCACTTGACGTAGGCCACACTCTAAAGCAATATCTGGAGGTCACAAGTCCATTCAGACAAACGGAATTCCTTTTCGTTCTTCTCCATGGTAAAAACAAAGGAAGGCGAGGTCAGATCAATTTCCTCTTGGATTGTGCAGACCATTCAGAGGGCATACAAGGCAAAGGGCTTGGCCCCTCCAGAGGCAGTGACGGCTCATTCGACCAGGAGTATCTCGACCTCGTTTGCAGCTTCCCGGCATGTCGTGCCTGAAATCATTTGTAGAGCGGCTTCCTGGTCTTCTATTAACACATTTGTTTCTCATTATTGTGTTGAGCCTGCGGCTCTGTCATCCATTAATTTTGGTTTACAAGTATTGTCGGTTGACAATGTAAAATAAATTTGGTTTCTTTGCTCAAACATTTTTGCCCGCCCGTGTGTATTTTTGGGCGAGTTATTTCCCACACGTATGCTGCCATGGAGCCTGTCAGGAAAACGGAAAATTTATATCAAATACTTACCGTAATTTTCCTTTCCTGATAGGCTCCATGGCAGCAGGAGTCCCTCCCAAAATGTCTGGAGTAGGCTAGTTACGGAACATGGATATCAGCCTAGAGCAAAGATTTATGGGAGAGGGGGTCCTATTGGGTAGTTATGGAGGCGGAGCCTACCCACACGTATGCTGCCATGGAGCCTATCAGGAAAGGAAAATTACGGTAAGTATTTGATATAAATTTTCCGTTATATTTGTTTACACTTACCTATTGAAATAATTTGGGAATTATTTGTAGTTAGATGGTAGGGGGTGTTTGCACATTATACCGAGGAAGGTTTATGTTATTAGTTACTTACAAGTTATCACTATGACCCCTTTCAAACTGGGGCGCTTTTCAGGCATTTTAGCGCTAAAAATAGCGCCTGTAAAGCGCCTCTCAAACCACCCCAGTGTGGAAGCCTGAGCGCTTTCACACTGGGGCGGGGCACTTGCAGGACAGGAAAAAAAGTCCTGCTAGCAGCATCTTTGGGGTGGTGCCGGAGTCGTGTATACAGAGCTCCCAAACCACCCCTGCCCATTGAAATGAGTGGGCAGAGCTGCTGAAGCGCCTGCAAAGCGCTTCGGCAGCGCTGCAACACGGGCGCTATTAACTCTTTCTTCGGCCACTAGCCGGGGTTAAAAGCACCCTGCTAGGGACCAAAAAGCACCGCTATAACAGCGGTAAATCGCTGACGCCCGCACCACCCCAGTGTGAAAGGGGTCTTAGGGACAAATGATCATCGTAAACATCAGAGTTCCCTCTTACCACTTTTGCTGCCAATTATTTTTTTTCTTTCCACACATGTTAAAATGCACATTTTAGGCTTAAAATAACTAAAACACCCAAAACATATTGGGGGGAATTTATAAAGAGTTTTGCAGGTACGCTTTGGAATTCTGTTGCGCCTCCATGTTGAAATTGTTGGTGTTTGCACCAGATTCATGTAACTGTCAGAAACCAGTATATTAATCTGTTTGAGTTTGGCACCAAGTTCTTCTTCTTCAGCGCTGTGGGGGTTATCAGAGACAATGGCTGGCGGCACTGACATACAGTGATATATAGAAAAAATATAAAGTGTGTGGGGGCGGGATGTTTGAAACAATCTTAACCTTTTGGAGGTATCATCCCTGGTATGATATATACAAATGCTATTACGGAAATGGGACTTTATATATACCTCCTTAGGTGAAGTACAGACAGACAATATGATCATAAATAAAATGTTTGTATTTTTTTAAACGTATCACAAGTATTAAAATTTTTTTTGTTAAAACCATATACACAAGTTGGCCATCCAGTGTTATTGTTCATATGGCCTTGAGATCCGTCTGGTAGGTTGACACGTTTTGCAGGAAACCCCACTTCATCAGGACCTTAGATCATAATACTGAGATACTGTAACAATATAGATAAATACATAATCATTAAACAGTTTAAGGATCATGTGTTTATGTATATTGCTGATGAAACACGCAAGCCTACTAGACGGATCTCACGGTCATATGAACAATAACTCCACATGGCTAACTTGTGTATATGATTTTAACAAAAAAATATTTTAATACTTGTGATATGTTTAACCCCCTGGCAGTATTCCCGAGTCTGGCTAGTGGTAGATTTTCAATACCAAAAGTGGTATCCCCGAGCCAGACTCGGGATCACATTGCAGGATCCTTGTAGATGTTACTTACCTTGTACCCTGGATCCTGCGATGTCTCCCCGCTGTGATCGGCGAGCCGCCGTGTCTCGCTCGATTCACAGTGCCGAGCTCCGTTCCCTGCGAGCGTTGCGACGCACGGGGACGAAGTTCGGCACCAAATTCAAAAAGTAAAACACACAGTACAAATACAGTATACTGTAATCTTACAGATTACAGTACTGTATCAAATAATTACACATCCTCTTTGTCCCTAGTGGTCTGTCCAGTGTCCTGCATGCAGTTTTATATTATAAAAACTGTTCTTTCTGCCTGGAAACTGGATATTGTCCATAGCAACCAAAACTGTCCCTTTACATCAAAAGTGGTTTAAGACCAGCTAGAAAACAGCGATAATAAATTAAAATCACTCGCAGAATTGAGTGATAGTGATTTGTGGGGAAATCGGTCATCAAACACTAAAAGTAACGAAAGCGACAATTCTGCAACTGAGCAAATTTCAGTGTTTTTGATTTGATTACATTATTGAATAATTTTTATTATTATATTATTATTTGTTATAATTATTTATAGTTATTTATTATATTATAATTTTTTAATTTCGTTTTTCAAACTTTATCATACCCGGGATGTCTACTAGACTCTTGTTTGGACAGATTTAAGTGAATTATTCCTAAGCATTACATCTATAATTATATCTATAATATAAAACGCCAAATTTCTGTGCATAATAATGGTACCGCTTTCAGCATCAAAAATCTGAAATAATCATACCGCCAGGGAGGTTAATAAAATACCAAAATTTTATATATGATCATTAGGGATGAGCCGAACACCCCCCGGTTCGGTTCGCACCAGAACCCGCGAACGGACCGAAAGTTCGCACGAACGTTAGAACCCCATTGACGTCTATGGGACTCGAACGTTCGAAATCAAAAGTGCTCATTTTAAAGGCTAATTTGCATGGTATTGTCCTAAAAAGGGTTTGGGGACCCGGGTCCTACCCCAGGGGACATGTATCAATGCAAAAAAAACTTTTAAAAACGGACGTTTTTTCGGGAGCAGTGATTTTAATGATGCTTAAAGTAAAAAAAAAAAAGTGAAATATTCCTTTAAATATCGTACCTGGGGGGTGTCTATAGTATGCCTGTAAAGTGACGCGTGTTTCCCATGTTTAGAACAGTCCCTGCACCAAATGTCATTTTTAAAGGAAAAAATCTCATTTAAAACTGCTTGCGGGTTTAATGTCATGTCGGGTCATGGCAATATGGATGAAAATCAGTGAGACAAACGGCATGGGTACCCCCCAGTCCATTACCAGGCCCTTTGGGTCTTGTATGGATATTAAGGGGAACCCCGCACCCAAATTAAAATAAGGAAAGGAGTGGGGCCACCAGGCCCTATATACTCTGAACAGCAGTGCAAACAAGACAGGGACTGTAGGTTTGTTGTTAAGTAGAATCTGTTTGTAATTTTGAACATTTTTAACGTGTTTAGCTCCAGCCAAAATTTTTTCTAAGCTTTTTGGAAAACATAGGGAAGGGTTATCACCCCTGTGACATTTGTTTTGCTGTCTTTCCTCCTCTTCAGAAGATTTCACCTCACTTTTTTGTCCCAATGAAAAATGTTTTTTGAAAATTTGGGTTTTTTTGTGGAACAAGGATTGGAAAGCATCAGTGGAAAGGAGAAATTGTTTTCCCATATTAACTCTTACAGGAGAGAATTTCCCTTCCTAGGGGTAGATTTCATCTCACTTCCTGTTGTCTCCTTCCGTTTGCAAGTAGGAGTCATTTGTAAGTTAGATGTTTGAAAGTAGGGTCCTGCCCTATATACTCAGCAGAAATTTGGGCCTTAGGTATTGCTGTGGCCACAACACTGTAAGCCCTCACAGGGCCCTGCTGTGAAATATTAGATCAAGAATTGTAATTACATGCCCCTGTTGAACAGGAGCTGAAAAATTAGGCCTTAGGCACTGGTGCTGGTGCCACAACACTGCAACCCCTCACAGACACTCTAGTTGGAACGTAGGAACGAGCCCTGCTGCAAAGTATTGCATCAAAAATTGTAATTACACGCCCCTGTTAGACAGGGGCAGAAAAATTGGGCCTTAGGCACTGGTGCTGGTGCCACAACACTGCAACCCCTCACAGACACTCTAGTTGGAACGCAGGAACGAGCCCTGCTGCAAAGTATTACATCAAAAATTGTAATTACACGCCCCTGTTAAACAGGGGCTGAAAAATTGTGCCTTAGGCACTGGTGATGGCGCCCAGAACCAAAAATGTTCTTACAAGCTATCAGCGTGATGATTGAGGAGGAAGAGGATAATTACTCAGGGATAGTCACTCAGCATCAGCATAGGCAGTCTTTGAAGGGATCTGAGATTTCAAAAAAAATTATTCGGTTACATCAGCATCAGGTGCTTGGTAGCTGGTGGTGATCCAAGACTCATTCATTTTTATGAAGGTCAGCCGATCGACCGAGTCGGTGGACAGACGCACCCTGTGATCGGTTACCACGCCTCCAGCAGCACTGAATGTGCGTTCCGAAAGAACGCTGGATGCAGGACAGGCCAGTAGCTCAATTGCATACTGTGCAAGCTCTGGCCAGTGATCCATCCTCAAGACCCAGTAACCCAGAGGATTTTCGGTGGGAAAGGTGTCCAAGTCTGATCTTGCCCCTAGGTATTCCTGCACCATGTAAAACAGACGCTGGCGATGGTTGCTGGAACCGATCATACCTTGGGGCTGCGGACCAAAAAATTGTCTGAACGCATCGGTCAGACGGCCACCTTCTCCACCGCTCCTTCTTTGACTGACCGAAGCCTCAGCAACACGTTGTCCAGAAACAGGAGTTTGTAACCTCCCAGTCTCTGGGAACGCGTTGCACAGACCTTTCTGCAAGGCCTCCCGAAGATGTTTCATCCTCTGCTCCCTCTGCGATGGCAAGATAAGGTCCGCAACCTTACCCTTGTAACGTGGATCAAGGAGGGTTGCCAGCCAGTATTGGTCCTTCTCCTTGATACCACGAATACGAGGATCCTTACGCAGGCTTTGCAGGATCAGGGAGGCCATGCAGCGTAGGTTTGCTGAGGCATTCGGTCCGGAGTCCTCTGGGTCACTAAGAACGACATGGTCCGCAGCCACCTCCTCCCAGCCACGTACAAGTCCATGTGTTTCTTGGGACTGATCCCTTAAAGACTGCTGCTGATGCTGAGTGCCAGGCTCCACCTCCATACTGACATAATCTTCCTCCTCCTCCTCTTCCTCCTCGTCCTCTTCCTGTGTGATCGGCGGGCACGCAGGAACACTGTCTGGATAAAGGGGGCCTTGAGAGCTAAGGAAGTCCTCCTCTTCCTGCCTCTGTTCTGCCTCAAGTGCCCTGTCCATTATTCCACGCAGCGTGTGCTCCAACAGGTGGACAAGGGGGACAGTGTCACTGATGCATGCACTGTCACTGCTCACCATCCTCGTGGCCTCCTCGAATGGTGACAGGACAGTGCATGCATCCCTGATCATGGCCCACTGGCGTGGGGAAAAAAAACCAAGCTCCCCTGACCCTGTCCTGGTGCCATAGTCGCACAGGTACTCATTGATGGCCCTCTGCTGCGTGTGCAGCCGCTGCAGCATGGCCAACGTTGAGTTCCACCTGGTGGGCATGTCACAGATTAGGCGGTTCTTGGGCAGGTTAAACTCCTTTTGGAGGTCCATCAGCCGAGCACTGGCATTATATGACCGGCGGAAATGCACACAGACTTTCCTGGCCTGCCTCAGGACATCCTGTAAGCCCGGGTACCTGCCCAAGAACCGCTGCACCACCAAGTTAAGGACGTGAGCCAAACAGGGCACATGGGTCATTTGTCCCTGTCGGAGGGCAGAGAGGAGGTTGGTGCCATTGTCGCAAACCACCATTCCTGCCTTAAGTTGGCGTGGCGTCAACCACCTCTGAACCTGCCCCTGCAGAGCTGACAAAACCTCTGGCCCAGTGTGGCTCCTGTCCCCCAAGCACACCAGCTCAAGCACCGCATGGCATCTTTTGGCCTGCGTACTTGCGTAGCCCCTTGAACGACTACGGAGCACCGCTGGTTCCGAGGAAGAGGCCATGGAGGAAGAAGAAGAGGAGGGGGTGGAGGAGAGAGGTGTGTCACAATCAGCATTTTGGAGGCGTGGTGGCGGAACAACCTCCAACACTACTGCACCTTGTCCTGCATCCTTCCCAGCTGCCAGCAGAGTCACCCAATGCGCCGTGAAACTTAGGTAACGTCCCTGTCCATGCCTGCTGGACCATGAGTCAGCGGTAATATGCACCTTACCGCTGACCGCCCTGTCCAGCGAGGCATGGACATTGCCTTCCACATGCCGGTAGAGAGCCGGAATCGCCTTCCGTGAGAAAAAGTGGCGTTTGGGTACCTGCCACTGAGGAACCGCACATTCCACAAACTCACGGAAGGGGGCAGAGTCTACCAACTGAAAAGGCAGCAGTTGAAGTGCTAGCAATTTTGCCAAGCTAGCATTCAACCGCTGGGCATGTGGATGGCTGGGAGCAAACTTCTTTCGGCGGTGCAGCAGCTGGGGCAGGGAAATTTGCCTGGTACAATCTGACGTCGGTGTACCAAAAGCAGATTGCCCACAAGTGCTTGGCTGTGACACACCTAATTCTACACCTTCATTCCTCTCACTGCAGGTCTCAGAGAGGACTGAAGGTCTAGTGGGGTTGGAAATCTCAGCTGATGAGGAGCAAGGAGAGATCCTCTTTGTTCTTTGGTGTGGGTCTTTTAGATACGCTTGCCAACGAACTGCATGGCAGGTCAACATATGTCTGGTCAAGCATGTGGTACCCAAGCGGGAGATGTTTTGGCCACGCGAGATACGCTTGAGACATATGTTGCAAATAGCAGCGGTGCGATCTGATGCACTCGTCTCAAAAAAGGCCCACACCAAAGAACTTTTTGAATAACGCGCAGCGACTGCAGCGCCCTGCACATGTGGAGCTTTGGGGTGTGATGCAGTCAATGTGCTGCCCTTAGGCTGGCCCCTGGAGGGCATCCTGCCTCGTTGGTGATGTGCCGCCGCCTCCTCCTCCTCCTCCTCCTCCTCCTCCTCTCTCCTATCAGGCACCCACGTTGAGTCAGTGACCTCATCATCCCCTCCCTCCTCATCACTGGAGCAAACCTGGCAGTATGCTGCAGCAGGGGGAGCATGACTGCCAGATTGCTGTCCTTCTTGGGCACCCCCTCTGTCCGTGCTCATGTTACTGCCTTCATCGAGCTCAGTATCGTCATCAGAGCCTTCCAAACGCTGGGCATCCTCCTGGAGCATGTACCCAACACTGTGGTCAAACAGTTCGAGGGAATCCTCATGAGGACATGGTGGAGCTAGGGAAGGAGTCACTGATGACATTGAGCTGAGGGAAGAGGCCGCTGCTTTGCCAGACAAAGCACCCTGGGCATGGGTGAGAGAGGATGAGGAGGATGAGGACGGCTTGGTCATCCACTCGACCAAGTCTTCCGCATGTTGCGGCTCAACACGGCCAGCTGCCGAAAAAAAGGCCAAGCGTGTCCCATGGCCACGTGCTGATGAGGATGCACCGTCTCCACGACCAGCACTAGACACAGAGCCTGCTTGCCCTCTCTTATTGGCTTGTGACTGTCTGCCTCTCCTTCTTGGCCTTCCAGACATACTAATGGCCTGTAGCTGCACTAAGCTGGGATAGAACACCTGTAATTTTCTTCAAGTAGCTTTATATACTGTAACCAGACAAGCCTGCCTGTCAGTAGGAAGATAACAGGAACGGATCTAGCTGAACACTGTGAGCAGGACGCACTGTACTAAATGTAAATAGTCTAGCTGCCTGACCGTGGTACTAATAGGATCAAATAGAACACCTGTAATTTTCTTCAGGTAGCTTTATATACTGTAACCAGACAAGCCTGCCTGTCAGTAGGAAGATAACAGGAACGGATCTAGCTGAACACTGTGAGCAGGACGCACTGTACTAAATGTAAATAGTCTAGCTGCCTGACCGTGGTACTAATAAGATCAAATAGAACACCTGTAATTTTCTTCAGGTAGCTTTATATACTGTAACCAGACAAGCCTGCCTGTCAGTAGGAAGATAACAGGAACGGATCTAGCTGAACACTGTGAGCAGGACGCACTGTACTAAATGTAAATAGTCTAGCTGCCTGACCGTGGTACTAATAGGATCAAATAGAACACCTGTAATTTTCTTCAGGTAGCTTTATATACTGTAACCAGACAAGCCTGCCTGTCAGTAGGAAGATAACAGGAACAGATCTAGCTGAACACTGTGAGCAGGACGCACTGTACTAAATGTAAATAGTCTAGCTGCCTGACCGTGGTACTAATAGGATCAAATAGAACACCTGTAATTTTCTTCAGGTAGCTTTATATACTGTAACCAGACAAGCCTGCCTGTCAGTAGGAAGATAACAGGAACGGATCTAGCTGTACACTGTGAGCAGGACGCACTGTACTAAATGTAAATAGTCTAGCTGCCTGACCGTGGTACTAATAGGATCAAATAGAACACCTGTAATTTTCTTCAGGTAGCTTTATATACTGTAACCAGACAAGCCTGCCTGTCAGTAGGAAGATAACAGGAACGGATCTAGCTGTACACTGTGAGCAGGACGCACTGTACTAAATGTAAATAGTCTAGCTGCCTGACCATGGTACTAATAGGATCAAATAGAACACCTGTAATTTTCTTCAGGTAGCTTTATATACTGTAACCAGACAAGCCTGCCTGTCAGTAGGAAGATAACAGGAACGGATCTAGCTGAACACTGTGAGCAGGACGCACTGTACTAAATGTAAATAGTCTAGCTGCCTGACCGTGGTACTAATAGGATCAAATAGAACACCTGTAATTTTCTTCAGGTAGCTTTATATACTGTAACCAGACAAGCCTGCCTGTCAGTAGGAATTTAACAGGAACGGATCTAGCTGAACACTGTGAGCAGGACGCACTGCACTAAATGTAAATAGTCTAGAAGATAACAGGAACGGATCTAGCTGAACACTGTGAGCAGGACGCACTGCACTAAATGTAAATAGCAGGAACGGATCTAGCTGAACACTGTGAGCAGGACGCACTGCACTAAATGTAAATAGCAGGAACGGATCTAGCTGAACACTGTGAGCAGGACGCACTGCACTAAATGTAAATAGCAGGAACGGATCTAGCTGAACACTGTGAGCAGGACGCACTGCACTAAATGTAAATAACAGGAACGGATCTAGCTGAACACTGTGAGCAGGACGCACTGCACTAAATGTAAATAGCAGGAACGGATCTAGCTGAACACTGTGAGCAGGACGCACTGCACTAAATGTAAATTGCAGGAACGGATCTAGCTGTACACTGTGAGCAGGACGCACTGCATTAAATGTAAATAGTCTAGATAGAAGATAACAGGAACGGATCTAGCTAAACTGAATACAGTGTATATATATATATGCAACACCTGGGATGCATATATATACACAATACACTGTAAGTGCAGCTAACTGACTGACTGTTCTGCCTAATCTATCTAACTCAAATCAAATGACACTGTCTCTCTCTCTCTCTCTATCTCTATCTCTCAGCACACCGGAACACACACTACACAGGGCCGCCGTGCAGGCGGCCTTATATAGTGTGGGGTGTGTACTAAATCCCCTGAGCCATAACTGGCCAAAGCCACCCTGGCTTTGGCCAATTACAGCTCTCTCTACTGACGGCGCTGTGATTGGCCAAGCATGCGGGTCATAGTGCATGCTTGGCCAATCATCAGCCAGCAATGCACTGCGATGCCGCAGTGAATTATGGGCCGTGACGCGCCACACGAATTTAGCGCGAACGGCCCATAACGTTCGCAATTCGGCGAACGATCGAACAGCCGATGTTCGAGTCGAACATGGGTTCGACTCGAACACGAAGCTCATCCCTAATGATCATATTGTCTGTCTGTACTTCACCTAAGGAGGTATATACAAAGTCCCATTTCCATAACAGTATTTGTATAAGGCACCATGGTGACACTGCACTGCTCATGTGACAGAATGTAAATATAAAAAAATTGCAGTGGCTGTGCTCATGTACAATGATTGGCTGTTGTGATATCACTGTATGTCAGTGCCACCAGCCATTGTCTCTTATTATCACAACAGCAATACTATGTCACCAGACCAGTAAAGCCAGTCACAACGTCCCCAATTATTACCGCACCAGTCACAATATCCCTAACCACTAAACCAGTCAATTGTCACAATAAGGACTCAGTCACATATGTGGTGCTCTCTGAAGAGCAATCGCTTACAGAGAGCAAGCATCCCCATTCACTTAAATGAGTTGCGATTAGCGGGCATACAGGAGCAATCATTCCTGCCACAGGTGCAAAGTACAGCATCCCCAGCCACCTCCTCAGGTGCTGCCTCTGCTCCTAAAGGGAGTAGCAGTTTGGGGGTGGCGCAAAATCAATGTTTCATGGCCCAAACCTTACTTGTGAACAAGCCCTAATAGGTCGGCCAGTCACAGTGTCTTTGATTACCAGTGCACCAGTCACAGTGTTGCCAGGCCAGTGTAGCTAGAAACAGTGTTCCTGATTGCCGCCACAGCAGACCAGTGCAGTCAGCAACAGTTTTCCTGATCACTGCCATACCAACCCCCGGTGTCACCAGACCACTGTATGTCAGCAACAGTGTTCCTTATCACCACCACACTAGTGGCAGTATCACCAGACCTGTGTAAGCCAGCAACAGTGTTCTGATCACTGCCACACCAGTCCCAGTGTCACCAGGCCAGTGTATGCCAGAAACAGTGTTCCTGATCACTGTCACACTAGTCCGTATGCCACCAGACCAGTGCAAGCCAGCAACAGTGTTCCTGGTCACTGCCACACCAATCCCAGTGTCACCAGATCATTGTAAGCAAGACACAGTGTCCCCAATCACTGCCACACCAATCCCAGTGTCACCAGACCAATGTAAGCCAGTAACAGTGTTCCTGATTGATGCCACTCTAGTCCCCTGTGTCGCCAGACCAGTGTAAGCCAGCAACAGTGTCCCTGATTGCTGCCACAAGAACACTTTTGTTGTTCCTTTCTTTAGCCTCCTGTACTTCCTTGCCAGTGAACATGGCATTTCTGGGGGTAGCCATGTACCAGTAGGCTAATCTTGCTTAGCTTCTGGTAACATTGACTGCTACTTGTGATATAGCACTAAGCTAGATTCCCTGATCACTCGTACAGAGGCAACCATTACAGTACACTGTATTTGCTACAATTGTTTAATTTGTGTGATACACAAGATACAATGTCCGGTACATAACCGCTTCAGCCCCGGAAGGTTTTACCCCCTTCCTGAACAGAGCACTTTTTACAATTTGGCACTGTGCCGCTTTAACTGGTAATTGTGCGGTCATGCAATGCTGTACCCAAAATAAATTTGTGTCCTTTTTTCTCACAAATAGAGCTTTCTTTTGGTGCTATTTGAGCACCTCTGCGGTTTTTATTTTTTGCGCTATACACAAAAAAAGACTGACAGTTTTGAAAAAAATTATATTTTTTTACTTTTTGCTATAATAAATACCCCCCAAAAATAAATATATATTCTTCTACATATTTTTGGTAAAAAAATCGCAATAAGCGTATATTGATTGGTTTGCGCAAAAGTTATAGCTTCTGCAAACTATGAGAAAGATTTATGGCATTTTTATTATTTTTTTTTACTAGTAATGGCAGTGATCAGCATTTTTTAGCATTATTGTGATATTGCGGCGGACAGATCGGACACTTTTGACACATTTTTGGGACCATTGACATTTATACAGCGATCAGTGCTATAACAATGCACAGATTACTATGTAAATGACACTGGTAGGGAAAGGGTTAACACTAGGGAGTGATCAAGGGGTTAACTGTGTGTTCGCTCAGTGTGGTCTAACTGTATGGGGATAGGGCTGAGCAGGAGAGGAGACATTTCTCTGTTCCTACTTACTAGGAACAAACAACATGTCTCCTCTCCTCTGACGTCACGGGGAATGCCACAGGGATGTCCCGTCATGTCCCGTGCGCCAGAGGGGGGCGGGGTCACCCCGCCCCCCCGTTATTTAAGAACCGTCAGACGAGGAGACGCCGTCACACAGCGGGAGCCTCTCTCCATGCCAGCATGAATGCGGAGCGGCCCGGAGAAGAAAATTAAGAAGAGAAGAAGGAAGAAGAGAAGAAGATGAAGAAGAAGATGAAGAGAAGAGCGGGAGCCTCCCCCCATGCCATGGGTGCGGAGCGGCCCGAGGAGAAGAAGATAGAAGACGCCGCGGAGGAGATGCTGGACGAGAACGCCGGAGGAAGAACCAGAAGGACCAGAAGAAGAAGAAGATGAAGGAAGATACAGTTTTTTAGTGAAATGGTAGGGGTAAGTACCCCCTTACCATTTCACACAGGAGGGGGCCGGGATCTGGGGGTCCCCTTGTTAAAGGGGGCTTCCAGATTCCGATAAGCCCCCCGCCCGCAGACCCCCACAACCACCGGCCAGGGTTGTGGGGATGAGGCCCTTGTCCTCATCAACATGGGGACAAGGTGTTTTGGGGGGCTATCCCAAAGCACCCTCCCAATGTTGAGGGCATGTGGCTTGGTACAGTTCAGGAGGGGGGGGCCGCACTCTCGTCCCCCCCTCTTTTCCTGTGGCCTGCCAGGTTGCGTGCTCGGATAAGGGTCTGGTATGGATTTTTAGGGGGACCCCACGCCGTTTTTTTTGTTTGTTTTTTTTTGGCGCGGGTTTCCCCTTAAAATCCATACCAGACCTGAAGGGATATTACACTTTTATTGTTTGACTTTAAGCATTATTAAAATCACTGCTCCTGAAAAAACGTCCGTTTTTAAAACTTTTTTTTGCATTGATCCATGTCCCCTGGGGCAGGACCCAGGTCCCCAAACTTGCATGTAAGCCTTTAAAATTAGCACTTTTGATTTCTTCCATAGACTTTTAAAGGGCGTTCCGCGGCATTCGAATTTGCCGCGAACACCCCAAATTGTTCGCTGTTCGCCGAACTTGCGAACAGCCAATGTTCGAGTCGAACATGAGTTCGACTCGAACTCGAAGCTCATCCCTAATTTTGGGCCTCTCTAGGCTTCTAGGCTGTGAAAAATTCTAAAACATGTGGTATCCCCATACTCAGGAGGAGTAGCAGAATGTGTTTTGGGGTGTAATTGTAAATATGCCTATGCTATGTGTGAGAAATAACTTAAAATAACAACAAAAAATATTTAATTTATATTTTCTTTTCCATTAAAAAAAAATTGTTAAAGAAAATACAACTAAGTACCCTTAACTGTCTACATTCCAAAAAAGGGGTACTTTTGGGGTTATTTGTACTCTCCTGGCATTTTAGAACCTTTTCTTAAGTAGTGTGTCTGAACAGATAGCATAACCAGAGATTTTCATGTCCATAATAATACGCACTGTCTTTGTTACAAACATTATGTAACCAATGGTACACTTCGTTTTGGCTAAAGTGAGTTATTTCTTGCTAAATACTTTTCTTTATCTTCAAGATATTTGTTATCTTCCGGCTCACACAAATGACTCAGCTCAAAGTATTCCTGTTTTATTTGGACTTGCTTTAATGAATAGCTTAACTGGTCTTCCCAGATTTTCAGATGGACATTCTTAGTCACAAAAGTCTTTGCTTTGGCTGCTGCTATAATTTGTTATTCCATGTCTGTGCTGTTGCACAAACGAAACCCTCTTTGTCTAATTTCTGCATTAGCAACACATTTTAATGCTCTGCTATTTACGCACAATTTTTTTATCTCATAATTGCTTTTTTGTTTTTTTACAGTAAGCCGTTAAAGTGTACCTCAAATGTTCTAACGCAAACCTGTGTTAATGACAAAAGTAGTGCTAAAGTTTTATAACAGTCACTCTAAGGTGTCTGCACCTTCTGTAACTACTCTCCCTCAACAAAGCTTTAAAGTGGATGTAAACCCTAACTGAATCACATTTATTTTGCTAAAGCATTGTGTATCATAAATAGGGATAGGCCGATCAAATCCCCCCCCGTTTGGTTTGCACAAGAACATGCGAACAGGCAAAAAGTTAGTTTGAACACGTGAACACTGTTAAAGTCTATAAGACACGAACATGAAAAATCAAAAGTGCTAATTTTAAAGGCTTATATGCATGGTATTGTCATAAAAAGTGTTTGGGGACCTGGGTCCTGCCCCAGGGGACATGTATCAATGCAAAAAAAAGTTTTAAAAACGGTCGTTTTTTCGGGAGCAGTGATTTTAATAATGCTTAAAGTGAAACAATAAAAGTGTAATATTCCTTTAAATTTCGTACTTGGGGGGTGTCTATAGTATGCCTGTAAAGTGGCGCATGTTTCCGGTGTTTAGAACAGTCTGACAGCAAAATGTAATTTCTAAAGATAAAAAGTCATTTAAAAGTACTCGCGGCTATAATGAATTATTGGTCCGGCAATACACATAACAGTTCATTGATAAAAACGGCATGGGATTCCCCCCCAGGGGAACCCCAAACCAAAATTTAAAAAAAAAAGCGTGGGGGCCCCCCCAAATTCCATACCAGGCCCTTCAGGTCTGGTATGGATTTTAATGGGAACCCCGCACCAAATTTTTTTTTAAAAATGGCGTGGGGTCCCCACAAAAATCCATACTAAACCCTTATCCAAGCATGCAACCTGGCAGGCCGCAGGAAAAGAGGGGGGGTGATAGAGCAGCCCCCCCCTCCTGAACCGAACCAGGCAACATGCCCTCAACATTGGGAGGGTGCTTTGGGGTAGCCCCCAAAGCACCTTATCCCCATGTTGATGGGGAGAAGGGCCTCATCCCCACAACCCTTGCCCGGTGGTTGTGGGGGTCTGTGGGTGGGGGGCTTATCGGAATCTGGAAGCCCCCTTTAACAAGGGGACCCCCAGATCCTGCCCCCGGTGTAAATTGGTGCCTACCATTTCACAGAAAAGTGTCAAAAAAGGACAATAGATGGTTTTTGACAATTCCTTTATTAATGTCTTCTTTAATGGCTTCTTCTTCTATCTTCTTCTGGTGTTCATTCTGTGTTTTTCTTCTTCCTCCATCTTGTTCTCCTCTATCTTCCTCTGCTTCTTCCTCCGCTCTTCTCGTCCAGCATCTTCCTCCAGCATCTTCTTCTCCGCTTCCTTCCTTGGAGATCCGCCTCAATGGGAGTCTCCCGCTGTGTGACGCTTCTGTTCAGGTGACAGCTCTTATATAACAGAGGGCCACCCGGTGACCCCGCCCCCCCTCTGACACACGGGGACTTCTCTATGGCTTTCCCAGTGATGTAAGAGGGGGGAATTTGGGGGGACCCCCACGCATTTTTTTTTTTAATTTTGGTTCGGGGTTCCCATGTAGGGGAATCCCATGCCATTGTAATCAATGAACTTTTATGTGTATTGCCGGACCAACAATTCATTATAGCCGCGAGTACGTTTAAATGACTTTTTTTCAATTAGAAGTATCATTTTGCTGTCAGAATGTTCTAAACACGGGAAACATGCGCCACTTTACAGGCATACTATAGACACCCCCCCAGGTACAAAATTTAAAGGAATATTACACTTTTATTGTTTCACTTTAAGCATTATTAAAATCACTGCTCCCGAAAAAACGGCCATTTTAAAACTTTTTTTGCATTGATACATGTCACCTGTGGCAGGACCCGGGTCCCCAAACACTTTTTATGACAATAACTTGCATATTAGCCTTTAAAATCAGCACTTTTGATTTCTCCCATAGACTTTTAAAGGGCTTTCGAATTTGCCACGAACACCTCAAATTGTTCGCTAGTCAGCAAACGGGCGAACAGCCAATGTTCGAGTCGAACATAAAGCCTATCCCTAATCATAAGCATGTGCCATTTTTAAAAATAAAATAATTGCTTTAACTTTTTTCAATCCTTTGTTGCATGTCAGTGATGCTGATCTCCTATGGCCTCTTTGCAGCCACATCCTGTCTACATTCTTTCAAAACCTTGTTTTCATGGCGCGTTGTCACTCTTTAACAGGAATTTTCTGAAAATAATACCTTCATGGCAGAATCACCAGATATTATTTCAATAAAAGCTGCAAATTATTTACTGTAAATTAGCTAATGGCATTACCATGGTAAACTTGATATGATATTTAAGTAATTGGGTTTATGGATAATATAAGTTATTATTTGAAAACAGATCCACTTTAGTAATGGGTGTTGAACAATTCAAGCTTTAATTGTAAGGATATTAGCCAAATAAAATCTGTTTGTGACTTTGCATTAAAGTTTTGTTTACATAATATAAGCTAACTTGTATTTTCAGTTTACTGGAAGCATACATTATATACTGCCCACTTCTTACTCATATACAGTACCAGGGCCGCCATCAGGGGGGTACAGGCAGTACTCCTGTAAGGGGCCCGAGCGTCCCAAGGGGCCCGCCTGGCCGGGCCCCCCTTTCCCCCTCTGGCTGCTGCTATAGAAAAGAAGAAGGGAGCATACACAAGTCTGATGAGCTGCTCTTTCTTTCACTAGCACACACACACACACACCCCGCGGCGGGCGCTATAGAGGAGAAGAAGGGAGGGAGCTTACATGTCTGAGCCACCACGCCACCTTCCACTAGCAGGCCCCTCCCCCCTGCAGGTGATTGAGGCCAGCATTTGCTCCATAGCACTCTTTCCCTGCTGAGGTGGAGCCTGCTGGCTGCTGCTGCTAGGTTAGCTCTGATTGGCCGGGACTCTGGCAGGGGGTGTAGTCAGTTTGTCAGCGGTGAACAACCCAGCCCTGTTAGGTGCATGCAGATAGGAAGATAGAGAGCGGCGTGGGAGGGTAAGTCACAAAAAGTTGATGTTCTGCTGTGCCCCCTGTGCTGTATATTTGAACTTTATTTTTAATCTCCTTTGCCTTAGATGGGAATGTAATACCTGAGCCTGACGAGCTGGCATGATTGAGTTGCATAGTGTAAATGGATGAGGATGACTCTCGGTGGAGATAAGAGTTACATTGTGGAGAGTCTCTTCACTTTGTAACTCTCATCCCCATCCAGAGTCATCCTCATCCATTTTCCACAATGCAAGTTCATCATCTTCATCTCCCACTCAGCATCATCCATCCCTGCAGTATCCACATCCACGCCCAGCATCATCCATCCATCCATCCCTCCAGTATCCACATCCACGCCCAGCATCATCCATACATCCATCCCTCCAGTATCCACATCCACGCCCAGCATCATCCATCCATCCCTCCAGTATCCACATCCACGCCCAGCATCATCCATCCATCCCTCCAGTATCCACATCCACGCCCAGCATCATCCATCCCTCCAGTATCCATGCCCAGCATCATCCATCCATCCCTCCAGCATCCACATCCACGCCCAGCATCATCTGTCCATCCATCCCTCCAGTATCCACGCCCAGCATCATCCATCCATCCCTCCAGTATCCACATCCACGCCCAGCATCATCCATCCATCCCTTCAGTATCCACATCCACGCCCAGCATCATACATACATCCATCCCTCCAGTATCCACATCCACGCCCAGCATCATCCATCCATCCATCCCTCCAGTATCCACGCCCAGCATCATCCATCCATCCCTCCAGCATCCACATCCACGCCCAGCATCATCCATCCCTCTAGTATCCATGCCCAGCATCATCCATCCATCCCTCCAGCATCCACATGCACGCCCAGCATTATCTGTCCATCCATCCCTCCAGTATCCACGCCCAGCATCATCCATCCATCTATTCCTCCAGTATCCACATCCACGCCCAGCATCATCCATCCATCCCTCCAGTATCCACACCAGCATCTTCCATCCATCCATCCCTCCAGTATCCACATCCACGCCCAACATCATCCATCCATCTATCCCTCCAGTCTCCACATCCACGCCCAGCATCATCCATCCATCCCTCCAGTATCCACGCCCAGCATCATCCATCCATCCCTCCAGTATCCACATCCACGCCCAGCATCATCCATCCATCCATCCCTCCAGTATCCGCGCCCAGCATCATCCGTCCATCCCTCCAGTATCCACATCCACTCCCAGCATCATCTGTCCATCCATCCCTCCAGTATCCACATCCAAGCCCAGCATCATCCATCCATCCATCCCTCCAGTATCCACGCCCAGCATCATCCATCCCTCCAGTATCCACATCCACGCCCAGCATCATCCATCCATCCCTCCAGTATCCACGCCCAGCATCATCCATCCATCTATTCCTCCAGTATCCACATCCATGCCCAGCATCATCCATCCCTCCAGTATCCACGCCCAGCATCTTCCATCCATCCCTCCAGTATCCACATCCACGCCCAACATCATCCATCCATCTATCCTTCCAGTCTCCACAATGTGGGCTGATTCAGTGGGAGGGCCAGTGGGAGGGCTCCATGGGGCCCAGGCCTAAAGCTGTGTAAGGGGCCCCAAAATTCCTGATGGTTGCCCTGTACAGTATTATGCAAAAGTTTTAAGCAATTGTGAAAAAATGCTGTAAATTAAGAATGCTTTCAGAAACAGAAGTGTTCATAGTTTATTTTTATCAGTTAACAAAGTGGAAAATAATTTAACAAAGGAGAGATCCAAATCAAATCAATATTTGGTGTGACCAATCTTTGTCTTCAAAACAGCATCAATTATTCTAGGTACACTTGCACACAGTTTTTGGAAGGAACTCGGCAGGTAGGTTCTTCCAAACATCTTAAAGAACTAACCACAGATCTTCTGTGGATGTAGGCTGCCTCAAATCCTTCTGTCTCTTCATGTAATCCCAGACAGAATCAATGAGGATCCTGACCAAAATCCTGGTTGTCTGAAGGAAACAGTGAAGCATGGTGGAGGTTCCTTGCAAGCCCAGCATCATCCATCCATCCATCCCTCCAGTATCCGCACCCAGCATCATCCATCCATCCCTCCAGTATCCACATCCACGCCCAGCATCATCCATACATCCATCCCTCCAGTATCCACATCCACGCCCAGCATCATCCATCCATCCCTCCAGTATCCACATCCACGCCCAGCATCATCCATCCATCCATCCCTCCAGTATCCACGCCCAGCATCATCCATCCATCCCTCCAGCATCCACATCCACGCCCAGCATCATCCATCCATCCATCCCTCCAGTATCCACGCCCAGCATCATCCATCCATCCCTCCAGCATCCACATCCACGCCCAGCATCATCTGTCCATCCATCCCTCCAGTATCCACGCCCAGCATCATCCATCCATCTATTCCTCCAGTATCCACATCCACGCCCAGCATCATCCATCCATCCCTCCAGTATCCACACCAGCATCTTCCATCCATCCATCCCTCCAGTATCCACATCCACGCCCAACATCATCCATCCATCTATCCCTCCAGTCTCCACATCCACGCCCAGCATCATCCATCCATCCCTCCAGTATCCACGCCCAGCATCATCCATCCATCCCTCCAGTATCCACATCCACGCCCAGCATCATCCATCCATCCATCCCTCCAGTATCCACATCCACGCCCAGCATCATCCATCCATCCATCCCTCCAGTATCCACGCCCAGCATCATCCATCCATCCCTCCAGCATCCACATCCACGCCCAGCATCATCCATCCCTCTAGTATCCATGCCCAGCATCATCCATCCATCCCTCCAGCATCCACATGCACGCCCAGCATTATCTGTCCATCCATCCCTCCAGTATCCACGCCCAGCATCATCCATCCATCTATTCCTCCAGTATCCACATCCACGCCCAGCATCATCCATCCATCCCTCCAGTATCCACACCAGCATCTTCCATCCATCCATCCCTCCAGTATCCACATCCACGCCCAACATCATCCATCCATCTATCCCTCCAGTCTCCACATCCACGCCCAGCATCATCCATCCATCCCTCCAGTATCCACGCCCAGCATCATCCATCCATCCCTCCAGTATCCACATCCACGCCCAGCATCATCCATCCATCCATCCCTCCAGTATCCGCGCCCAGCATCATCCGTCCATCCCTCCAGTATCCACATCCACTCCCAGCATCATCTGTCCATCCATCCCTCCAGTATCCACATCCAAGCCCAGCATCATCCATCCATCCATCCCTCCAGTATCCACGCCCAGCATCATCCATCCCTCCAGTATCCACATCCACGCCCAGCATCATCCATCCATCCCTCCAGTATCCACGCCCAGCATCATCCATCCATCTATTCCTCCAGTATCCACATCCATGCCCAGCATCATCCATCCCTCCAGTATCCACGCCCAGCATCTTCCATCCATCCCTCCAGTATCCACATCCACGCCCAACATCATCCATCCATCTATCCTTCCAGTCTCCACAATGTGGGCTGATTCAGTGGGAGGGCCAGTGGGAGGGCTCCATGGGGCCCAGGCCTAAAGCTGTGTAAGGGGCCCCAAAATTCCTGATGGTTGCCCTGTACAGTATTATGCAAAAGTTTTAAGCAATTGTGAAAAAATGCTGTAAATTAAGAATGCTTTCAGAAACAGAAGTGTTCATAGTTTATTTTTATCAGTTAACAAAGTGGAAAATAATTTAACAAAGGAGAGATCCAAATCAAATCAATATTTGGTGTGACCAATCTTTGTCTTCAAAACAGCATCAATTATTCTAGGTACACTTGCACACAGTTTTTGGAAGGAACTCGGCAGGTAGGTTCTTCCAAACATCTTAAAGAACTAACCACAGATCTTCTGTGGATGTAGGCTGCCTCAAATCCTTCTGTCTCTTCATGTAATCCCAGACAGAATCAATGAGGATCCTGACCAAAATCCTGGTTGTCTGAAGGAAACAGTGAAGCATGGTGGAGGTTCCTTGCAAGCCCAGCATCATCCATCCATCCATCCCTCCAGTATCCGCACCCAGCATCATCCATCCATCCCTCCAGTATCCACATCCACGCCCAGCATCATCCATACATCCATCCCTCCAGTATCCACATCCACGCCCAGCATCATCCATCCATCCCTCCAGTATCCACATCCACGCCCAGCATCATCCATCCATCCATCCCTCCAGTATCCACGCCCAGCATCATCCATCCATCCCTCCAGCATCCACATCCACGCCCAGCATCATCCATCCATCCATCCCTCCAGTATCCACGCCCAGCATCATCCATCCATCCCTCCAGCATCCACATCCACGCCCAGCATCATCTGTCCATCCATCCCTCCAGTATCCACGCCCAGCATCATCCATCCATCTATTCCTCCAGTATCCACATCCACGCCCAGCATCATCCATCCATCCCTCCAGTATCCACACCAGCATCTTCCATCCATCCATCCCTCCAGTATCCACATCCACGCCCAACATCATCCATCCATCTATCCCTCCAGTCTCCACATCCACGCCCAGCATCATCCATCCATCCCTCCAGTATCCACGCCCAGCATCATCCATCCATCCCTCCAGTATCCACATCCACGCCCAGCATCATCCATCCATCCATCCCTCCAGTATCCGCGCCCAGCATCATCCGTCCATCCCTCCAGTATCCACATCCACGCCCAGCATCATCTGTCCATCCATCCCTCCAGTATCCACATCCAAGCCCAGCATCATCCATCCATCCATCCCTCCAGTATCCACGCCCAGCATCATCCATCCATCCCTCCAGTATCCACATCCACGCCCAGCATCATCCATCCATCCTTCCAGTATCCACGCCCAGCATCATCCATCCATCTATTCCTCCAGTATCCACATCCATGCCCAGCATCATCCATCCCTCCAGTATCCACGCCCAGCATCTTCCATCCATCCCTCCAGTATCCACATCCACGCCCAACATCATCCATCCATCTATCCCTCCAGTCTCCACAATGTGGGCTGATTCAGTGGGAGGGCCAGTGGGAGGGTTCCATGGGGCCCAGGCCTAAAGCTGTGTAAGGGGCCCCAAAATTCCTGATGGCTGCCCTGTACAGTATTATGCAAAAGTTTTAAGCAATTGTGAAAAAATGCTGTAAATTAAGAATGCTTTCAGAAACAGAAGTGTTCATAGTTTATTTTTATCAGTTAACAAAATGGAAAATAATTTAACAAAGGAGAGATCCAAATCAAATCAATATTTGGTGTGACCAATCTTTGTCTTCAAAACAGCATCAATTATTCTAGGTACACTTGCACACAGTTTTTGGAAGGAACTCGGCAGGTAGGTTCTTCCAAACAACTTAAAGAACTAACCACAGATCTTCTGTGGATGTAGGCTGCCTCAAATCCTTCTGTCTCTTCATGTAATCCCAGACAGAATCAGTGAGGATCCTGACCAAAATCCTGGTTGTCTGAAGGAAACAGTGAAGCATGGTGGAGGTTCCTTGCAAGTTTGGGGCTGCAAACAAAGTTGGAGATTTGATCAGGATCAATGGTGTCCTCATCAAGTCTGTCTGGGATTACATGAAGATACAGAAGGATTTGAGGCAACCTACATCCACAGAAGATCTGTGGTTAGTTTTCCAAGATGTTTGGAACAACTGGAACAACCTACCAGCTGAATTACTTCAAAAACTGAGTGTGTGTACCTATAAGAATTGATGATGGTTTGAAGCCAATGGGTAGTTGCACCAAATATTGATTTGATTTAGCGTTTTCTTCTGTAAGTTCACTTTGCATTTTGTAAATTGATAAAAAACAAACAATTAGAATATATATTTTTGAAAGAATTCTTACTCTATAGCATTTCCTCACACCTGCCTAAAACTAAATTAAACAATAAACGACACAGGTTGATAGATCAGTGGATTTTGGTGCATAATTTTGAGAAAAATATGTTAAATTCACCCAGATTTTAGCCTTTGCTACAAATACCCCCAATATTATTATGCACATTTATAATAAGCATTTTAATTGCTTTGTTTTATTTTCACTGAAAAACCTGAGTTTCTCTAACTCTGTTACTGATTTAAACTTCCAGCCTGTTATCAACCTATATTGAAACTACACTGCTTAGTCAGCCTACTATTAATACTAAGTAGCAGTTACAAATAGCAACACTATTCTGTGCCCTGCTCCATGCAGACTATTTCATTGTCTCACATGTGCATACTCTTGTACCAGGGCTTTCCCTAGTCCGTGACCTGACATAACCCTATCATATTAAACAGAGATCTTCAGCTCTGCCTACATTATTACACAGGTAATCTCTGGGATCCCACTAATCTTCTATGGTTTGGATATAAACCTTTTGATCAAGATACATTTAAACGCTTACTAAAGAATGGAAACAGGATTCGCAGAAACTCCTTAAAATCCAGAAAAAAAAAACATTGCTGTCATCCCAGCACGCTAGGTGATATTTTTCCACTAAGCTGGCGTGGTCTAGTTTCTGCAACTCATACTGTGCTATTTATGTTGCTTTTCAAAATGAAGGCAAACAGAACTTTTCTTATGTCAGCCAGACTTCACAGCAACCGTGACAGTTTGTGGTTAGAACAGTACCTGCCATTGCTATCAGCAGTGTTGACAGATTGCAATGATGTCATTCCCTTAAAATAGCTGTGGTTAGTAGGAGCTTCTGCTAATGAAAAATCCAGACTATTTTTAGACCACTATATAACTATGATATTTATGAAATGAGAGCGTTGGACAGAAATGATTTACACACTCCTAGATAAAGTAAGCCCTTTGTGGAATTTTATTTAGCAACTGGTCATTAAGAAAAGGCCAATTTGATTTGTAGCAGTGCACTAACTATTCACCATTTCTGGTAATGTCTGGATTAAAGGGTCAGTCCACTTTAAAAATGATAGTTTACTTTTAGGTGAAGGCACAATTTTTAGCCCTTGATACCATAGGAAAGTCACATACCACATTATGTGCTATTTTAATTAAAATGTACCTTACTGAAACCAGAGACAGGCATGTAGGCATGAGCAGTTTGCCCTTCCCTCTGTAGGTGGTGCTGTGTTTCTGGCCACTGTACAGAGGTGCCACCAGGAGAGCAGCAGTCTGACTGGACGCTACAACACTTGATAGCCTCAACAGCCATCTTTAGTGAGGGAAATGGTAATAAATAGCACTTCCCCACTGCATTTGAGAAGTGGATAGTGTAGGGACAGGATCGACACTGGATAGGGACAGTGTAGGTAGCTTTAGGGAAAGGTTCCTGATGAGGAATGGCAGAGTAGGGATATTGCTGCTGGCTGCACTACCGCTGGAATTCTAGAGCTGCCACATATGTCCGTTCATCGGTCTTTAAATGCCCTGTACACACGATAGGATTTTCCGACAACAAAACCGTGGATTTTTTTCCAAAGGTTGTTGGCTCAAACTTGTCTTGCATACACACGGTCACACAAATGTTGTCAGAAATTGCGAACGTCAAGAACGCGGTGACGTACAACACGTATGACAAGCCAAGAAAAATGAAGTTCAATAGCCAGTGCGGCTCTTCTGCTTTATTCCGAGCATGTGTGGACTTTTGTGCGTCGGACTTATGTACACATGATTGGAATTTCCGACAACAAGTTTTGTTGTGGGAAAATTTGAGAACCTGCTCTCAAACATTTGTTGGCGGAAATTCCGACAACAAATATTCTATGGAGCATACACACGGTCTGACAACAAGCTCACACCCAACATTTGTTGTCGGAAAATCCTATCATGTGTACAGGGCACAAGTGCTGCATAAAATGCTGCCCTGCCTAACAGCCACCTTGCTACTCAGATGGTGGTTCGATAAGGTAAGCCTTGTTCAGTGACATCATGAGTGCTGGAACTACTCCAATGTGCCGCTAACATTGCTAAGAGCTTTTGCACCAGTGTTACCTGTAATATAGAAACTCTGACATTCCATTACTTTGAGATTGTGATGCTAGCACGTTGCCATTGTTCTTCCACTGTCATTTGTTATTTTCACTCAACCAAATAAAAACTGTGCCATTTTCAGTGGTCTCCGCATGCCTTTCCTTCATCTTGGGCACAAAACAACTATATATATAAATATATATATATATATATATATATATATATATATATATATATATATATATATATATATATATGTGTGTATACACATATATGTGTATATGTGTATATATATGTGCATATACCTGAGCACCACTGTCGGTTGCCAATAAATCATCAGTGCTCTAAATGATATTCCAATTACATTTCACTGTACACATCAATCAAACTAGGTCTATACCTATAAGAGAGGTCTAATTCATTAACAGCAAAGTTATAACTCATAAAATGCAATAAAGTATTGGGAGAAGGGATCTGACAGGTGTCATAATTATCAAACATTAACGATTATAATTGTTAACCCCAAATAATAATATTTTCCTGTCTTGGTGTCTGGGTTCATCTGTGATTACACCAATATATACTAATTCCCTCACTTCCACTTCCTGTTAACTGCGTTGTCCATAGGCCCCCATCCACACTTTAGCATGAGCATAACCAAGCAATTTAGAGGCTTTTTTATGCATTTGTAAATACAACTTATAGTGCAGGAGCAGAGTCAAGAATTTTTTGGCCCCACAGACTTTAAAAAACATGCATGAACATGCATTTTTCAATCATTTTTCAGGTGCTCCTTAAAAGACTATGATGCCAAAAATGCAAGATTCTTCCCCAAAGTAGCTCATGTACTTTTTTGGTGACACAACGCTCAGGTATAAACAAGTTTCTTTTTGTATTCAGTTATGCCGCGTACACACGGTCGGACTTTTCGTCTACAAAAGTCCAACGGACGCCGACGGACTAAAGCTGGCTGGTAATCCGATCGTGTGTGGGCTTCTCCGGACTTTCAGCAGACTTTTTCAGCCTCAAATCCGACGGACTTTAGATTTGAAACATGCTTCAAATCTTTACGTCGTAACTACGACGGACCCCGAAATCCGCTCGTCTGTGTGCTAGTCCGACGGACAAAAACCCATGCTAGGGCAGCTATTGGCTACTGGCTATGAACTTCCTTATTTTAGTCCGGTGTACGTCATCACGTACGAATCCGTCGGACTTTTGTGTGGTCGTGTGTAGGCAAGTCCGTTCGTTAGAAAGTCTGCTGCAAGTCCGCCGAAAGTCCGCCGGAAGTCTGTCGGACAGGCTGTCGGACTTTTGTAGACGAAAAGTCCGACCGTGTGTACGCGGCATTATACTTTGGTGGTGCGTGTAGCTACCACCCAATATATTTGTGCTAGCCTGAAAAATGTTGGACCATTATTCTTATAATCCACAGAAAGGAGAAATATCTTGATAAAGCAAAGTTTACAAATATGTTTAACAATTGCACAATTAATATACATAAGAACTAAATGTAAATTTTAGATTTACACTTTAAACATAATTTTAGGGCTGCTGACATATCAGCTCTTCTGTTGCACTCTCCCATGTATTGTATTGCACAATGACCTTAGGCAGAAACATTAATCATCTTCTCTCCACTGTATCCAGGATAGTGGAGGAGTAAAAACAGACTACTCATTTATGAGTACAGTGGATGAAGTATACATACCTGAAGAGGATGGTACAAGTGTGCTGGGAAAACATTTGTTTGTTTATACCTACTATAATGTCCCCTATTAATTCTATTTGCAGCAATATATTTACCAAGTGTATCAGAAACATATACTCAGAAGGGCAATCACAGTGGTCTTGATCTACTAATGTGCAATAATCACTACAGTCAAATTCTATGTTGATTGTTCTTTCTTCTTACACATTATTCCTTGTATAGTTGAAAAAAACCTTTGAATTGGAATGTCAGAGTTAATAATGCCTCCAATTGTTTTGTATACGCAGTACTTATTATATAGTATTACTTTTTTCAACTGGGGAAGGAGCTATTTTAAGCTGAAATTTGTTTTATAATTATCACCACCAGAAAACACAAAGCTGCTTGAGGAGGTATAATAGGAGTTAAGTGTACCAACTCTAACTCCCCAAGAGTTTGCTTTGAGGGACAAGAAGATTTCATTGTAAAATGCTCCAACAACTACTTAAAAACAACTAAACAATTATATATATATATATATATATATATATATATATATATATATATATATATATATATATATACACACATACAGTATATATATACACATGTTTTAGGCAGGTGTGAAAAAAATTCTGTGAATTAACAAAATAGAAAGTAATTGAGCATAAATGAAATCCAAATCAAATCAAAATTTGGTGTGACCACTCTTTGCCTTCAAAATAGCATCAATTCCACAAGGTACACTTGCACACAGTTTTTAAAGGAACTCGGCAGGTAGGTTGTTCCAAATATCTTGGAGAACTAACCACAGATCTTCTGTGGATGTAGGTTGCCTCAAATCCTTCTGTCTTTTCATGTAATCCTAGATAGACTCGATGATGTTGATTGTATTAATATTAGATTGTAAGCTCTTCTGAGCAGGGCCCTCTTAATCTTCTTGTATTTTATTGTATTATAACTGTATTGTCTCCCTTTTATATTGTAAAGCGCTGCGTAAACTGTTGGCACTATATAAATCCTTTATAATAATAATAATGTTGAGATCAGGGTTCCATGGAGGCCAAACCATCACTTCCAGAACTCCTTGCTTTTCTTTACTCTGAAGATAGTTCTTTATGGCATTGACATTGGGTCGTTATCCTGCTGCAGAATAGATTTGGGGCCAATCACATGCCTCCCTGATGATATGGCATGATGGATAAGCATCTGCCTGTATTTCTCAGCATTGAGGACACCTTTGATCCTGATTAGGGATGGGCTCAATGTTCGAGTCGAACGTTTGTTCGACTCAAACATCAACTGTTAGTTTGTTCATAGAACAAATGAACATATGGGTTCTCGCGGCAATTTGCCCGCTGCGGATCGCCCCATATTGCACTGCGAGATCGCAGTGCATTGACGGGTGCTGCCTGCACCTGACCTGCCTACTTTGGCCAATCACAGCGCAATGTGTTCTGGTGCGAACCAAACGAGGGGGGGGGGGGGCTGTTCTTCCCATCCCTAATCCTGATCAAATCTCCATTTGCAGAAATGCAGCCCCAAACTTGTAAGGAACCTTCACCATGCTTTTACTGCAGACATTTATTATTGCACAGCTCTCCAGCCCTTCAGAGACTGCCTCCTGCTACATCCAAATATTTCAAATTTTGACTCATCAGTCCAGAGCACCTGCTGTCATTTGTCTGAAGCCCAGTGCCTATGGTTTCGTGCATAGTTCAGTTGCTTAGCCTTGTCTCCAAGTCGGAGGTATGGCTTTTTGGCCGCAATTCTTCCACGAAGACCACTTCTCCAAACAGTACTGCCAGACCACTGCATTTACAGTCCTCAACATTGCACATTTTTTGTGCTTCCTCAAAAGAGCTTGAACAGCACATCTTGAAATGCACCTGTGACATGAAACTGTCTTCCACTACCTCAAATTAATAGCAGAGTTTGGCTGTTCTTAAGCCTCCTACACAGATGTTTCTGTTTCAGTTAATGACTGTGTTTCAATCTACATATGAAATTGATGATCATTAGCACCTGCTTTATATAATTGGTTAATCATAGGGTCACCGATACCGATACTAGTATCAGTATCGGTGCTGATACTGAGCATTTGCACGAGTACTCATGCAAAAGCTCTGATGCCTAATCCAATACCTGAGCAGTCAAGGGCTTCTCTGCCTCTCCCTCTCATGGCTTTCAGCTGCTTTATTTAAATCTATACAGGGAGATCTGAGTTTGTAACGGCACCCACTGCTGCACCAATCATCCCTGACTGTCCCCTGTGTCCTCCTCCATTTCCTTCTCTGTGCTAGTAAGGTCCCCTGCTATGTCCTCCTCTGCTCCCCCTCCATGTCCTTCTCTGCTCCCCCTCCGTGTCCTTCTCCACTCCCCCTCCGTGTCCTTCTCCGCTCCCCCTCCATGTCCTTCTCCTCTCCCCCTCCGTGTCCTCCTCCGCTCCTTCTCTGTTCCTTCTCTGCTCCCCCTCTGTGTCCTCCTCTGCTCCCTCTCCACTCCCCCCCTACTCCCCCTCCGCTCCTTCTCCGGTTCCCCTCTGTCCTCCTCCAGTCCCCCCTGCCCCAGATCTGTAAGGATGGAGACTGGAGAAAGGAGCCGGTATCTATGTCATTTACCGACTCCTTCCTTTTCTGAATGCACACTGACTCTCTGCATTCATAACTGAGCATCGTAAACTGTGTTTATGATGCTTCAGTTTATGAATGGAGAGGAGCTTCAGTCTCCTGTCCGTTCATCTTTAGTGCAGCTAAGGCTACAGAGAAAGGGACTGGGGAATCTGTGTCCTTAGTCCCTTTCCCTGTCTCAAAGCAGAGATGTCAGGGGTCTATTTAGCCCCCTGATATCTCACCAAAGCCCCCCCCCAACAGGGTTGAAAAAAAAGGAAACATTTGTAATAAATATTTAAAAGTAAAATTGTAAAAAGAAAGCATTGTAACAGTAATAACAAAAATATATAAATTGTAAAAATATAATTTAAAAAAATTGTAAAAATTTAAATTGCAAAAAAATAAATAAAATAAAAAACTACTGGCATAGTACACATCCCATCTATCAGGGCCCATCAGTGCTACTGTAACATGATATTATCGGAAATTCGGTATCGGGAAGTACTTGAAAAAAATAATGGTACTTGTACTTGTACCCGGTCTTAAAAAAGTGGTATTGGTGCAACCCTAGTTAATCATATACCTAACTCTAATCCTACAAAATCCCTGACCTTAGGCAAGTGTACAAAGTGTGTAAGTGTAAGAATCAATGCTGGTTTTTAGTCACGCCAAATATTGATTTGATTTAGATTTTTCTTCTGTTCACTCACTTTGCATTTTTGTAAATTGATAATAGTAAACAATTTAAAAATATATTTTTGAAAGCATTCCTACTTTACAGCGTTTCTTCACACCTTCCTAAAATGTTTGCACAATAGTGTGTATATTTATTCATTTATTACAGAGACTTATATAGCGCCATCAATTTACACAAGGGGTTCACATATACAGTATATTGAACATTTACATCAGTCCCTGCCATCAAGAAGCTTACAATCTAAGATCCCTAACTCACATTCATACATATATTATGGCCAGGCTGGACAGGATCCAATTAAATATATATATATATATATATATATATATATATATATATATTATATTCATTTATATATATATGTATATAGATATATATAAAAACTATATTAGCCTAAATGGAACTCCATGAAGTTAAGTTTTATTTACAGTATATTCCATAACTTTTACAGTAATTTAGTTAATTCCCTATAAAGTGGCTGCACCAGTGTAGAGGAAGATAATGCTCAGACACCAAACACCCCTATATTACAAGGTTCAGAAGGCTAAGAAGACACATTAGGCTTCCTAGAAGAAAGATACATAAGCATTTTAATAACAAATTGTAATGTCATTCTGGTAAACACTATACTGGTTTTCTGATTGCTGAGCATTGTCATATTGAAATATACATGTACTCAGGATAATTGGCATTAAGGGTGTATATACTGGGTATTTTAAAACACGGCAGCACACCTTCAGCACACCCCACAGACCTTTTGATTGAGTGGAGGTAGTTCTGTAACACTCTCTCCAGGAATAAGAAAAAGCTGGTGTGATAGCAGGTGCAGGCTCTGATTTTACTATCTGAACTGTTACGTAATATAAAGATTCAATAATGAGAGCAACTCTTGCAACATCAGACTGGACTTAAAGTACACCCAGTAAACCCAGTAAACAAACTCTCATATAAGGTTTAACCTGTCAATATAATTTCAAAAGTAATTTTCGATAATTTGAAATACCTGCATACTTTGTACAGGTACTTCATGTTATAGGGCGACAACTATCTGTCCTTGTCTCCCAGTTGTGCTTCTACATTGTAACCCTGTGACACTGACATCTGATATCGACTACTAGAGGCTGTTTCAACACACATTAACAAGGCATGGTCCACTGTTGTCACCATCAGTAAACCAATCCTGAGAAATCATACAAAGTGGCTAGAGCAAAGTTATTGTTATTCAGTTAAGGTTTACATCTACTTTAATCCAGAAGCGTTATGGACTTTGCACTTCAGCAAAGACTAGGCAGACTCCAATTAAGAATGTTTTCACTTTTAAACTTTTATATGTTACTTATTGTTTTGTAGATCTGTTTTTGTTAAATGCACAGTTGACATGCTCCAGCAATCACTGTTAAGGGCTGATTTACTGGAGAGTACAAAATCTGGTGCAGCTCTACAAAGAAACCAATCAGCTTCCAGGTTTTTTTGTCAAAGCTTAATTGAACAAGCTGAAGTTAGAAGCTGATTGGCTACAATGCACAGCTGCGCCAGATTGTGCCCTCTCCAGTTTTAGTACATCAACCCTAAATCAACCCTTTAGTCTGCTGGTGCTTAGATGTTGTTGTCCTATGAGCTGGAAAATCTCTGAACAGGATGAAGCTGAGAGTACAGATGTCACAATAGGGATCGGTTAAGTTTGCAGTCAGTGCTTTCATATTTTGATGTGATCTGCAAAAAGTTAGGCTGTAGTTATCATAATTCCGTGTACACACGGACATTCAGACAACAAAACCATGGATTTTTTTTCAGACGGATGTTGGCTCAAACTTGTCTTGCATACACATGGTCACACAAATGTTGTCGAAAATTCCGAATGTCAAGAACGTGGTGACGTACAACGCGTACGACGAGCCGAGAAAAATGAAGTTCAATAGCCAGTGCAGCTCTTCTGCGTGGAATTGTGTGCGTCGTGCACACACACTCAGAATGTCCGATAACAAGTTTTGTTGTGGGAAAATTTGAGAACCTGCTCTCAAACATTTGTTGTCATAAATTCTGACAGCAAATGTCCGATGGAGCCTACACATGGTCGGAATTTCCGACAACAAGCTCACATCAAACAGTTGTTGTCGGAAATTCCGACCGTGTGTACGAGGCATAAGTGCTCCTTCTTTTGTGTGTGTTTCTAATTTCAAGTTGCTTGCTGTTTGAAAAGAGTTAACTTCTAAGGCTGGCCACACATTATACAATTTTCTTTTTTACAATTTTCCTTTAGCTGCTTTCCCCGGAGGCACCCTTGCGGGCTCGCTCTCAAGTCCGCTGCTGCATCCATTGACACAGACAGCGGGACTCTGCCCCACCCCTGTTTCACAGAATTTAATTGACAGCAACGGGAGTCAATGGCTCCTGCTGCTATCAATCTGTCTAATGAGGAGAGAGACAGCGGCTGGAGTGCTCGTGCACATCGCTGCATCAGATCTGGCTCAGGTAAGAAAAAGGGGGGGTGTGGGGGGGGGAGCTACAGCACAGAAGGTTTTTCACCTGAATGCATTAAGGTGAAAAACCTTGGGCTTTACAACCACTTTAAGTTATGGATATTTAGCAGTCCATCTAATCACTAGGGTGCATGTCTTAGTTGTGTCAGCTTGGGAAGTGATAACTATTTGAGACAACCTTCGTTTCCCAAGTTCTTGCTGAGACCTAAGTGTAGGCTAATGAATGATGCTGGCCTACTGAAAGAAGCAAAGTACTTTGACATTGTGGAAATACCTGCATCTGTCCCCAGCTTACCCATATTAGTACCAAGCTATAGCCAAAAGATGGCTACAGCATGGTACTATAGGTCTGGGAGGGTGTCCATAGATATCCTCCCAGAACTCCGGCCCCCTGCACGCCCCTTGAGCCGCACAGCAGGAGCGATTTGTGACTGCTGTGTTCTTCGGACACAGCCGATCACAGACTGGAGTAAAGAGCCAATCACAGCAGCCCTTTACTATGTGATCAGCTGTGTCCAATCACAGCTGATCACATGTAAACAGACTTGCTGGTTATTGACAGTCCTTTCCTCACGTGCTGTGCCTGTGTGAGGAAAGGAGTGCCGATAACTGGCAAGGCTGTCAGCACACTGTTTACACTGATAATGCCCCATCAGTGCAGCTTATCAGTGTCCATCAATGCCGCCTATCAGTGCCACCTATCAGTACCACCTCATCAGGGCAGCATCATCAGTGTCCATTAGTGCCGCCTCATCAGTGCCCATCAATGCAGCTTATTAGTGCCTATCAGTGCAGCCTCAGCAGTGCCTATCAGTGCACATCAGTGCAACCTCATTAGTGCCCATCAGTGCAGCCTCATTAGTGCCCATAAATTTAGCCTCATCAGCGCCCATAAGTGCAACCTCATCAGCACCCATAAGTGCAGCCTCACCAGTGCACATCAGTAAAGAAGAAAAACCCAGAGGTGATTAAATGACACCAAAAAAAGCTCTATTTGTTAAAAAAAAATCTCACTTGGGTACAGCGTTGCATGACTGTGCAATTGTTATTCAAATTACAACAGCACTGAAATCTGAAAATTGGCCTGGGTAGGAAGGGGGTGAAAGTGCCCTGTAATGAAGTGGTTAAGAGAGGTGCTGCATGACTGTATGAGGGAAAGTTTACAGAAGAACTTTTTCAGCTCATCCACCTTAGGACCTGTTACCACTAGGTCCTTGGTTCTTCAGGAGCCAAGAATCCATTATTTATACTGATCTGTCTTCCCATTGTCTCCAAAAAATGGTTCAGGTTTCTTTAGAGAGCAACTGATGCCCATCTTTTGTATTACCACCTGGAGAAGAACAAACTTAAGGTGGATGTTACTAGAGCAGTTTACTCAGGGCTTTTTTTCTCAGAAAATAGGTGCAGGAACTCAACCACGACCCCCCCAAAACCAACCTTCCCCCCACACACACACCCGCCAAACTGCATCAAATAGTGGGTGAGATCAAATTTCACTAACAGTGCACTTAAAGGGGCATTAAATTCCAGGAGTGCATTACGTACAAAGTGCATAGCTCAGGGGGCAGGGAATGTTACACACAGAGTTCAGAGTTCCAAGGTGTGCTACATACAGAGTGCAGAGTTCAGAGGTGCACTACACACAGTGCAAAGTTCAGAGGTGCACTACAGACAGAGTGCAGAGTTCCAGGGTGTGCTAGGTGCAGAGTTTGCAGTTGCGTATGTACACAGTGCAAAGTTCAGGAGTGCGCTGCATACAGTGTGCAGAGTTCACGGGGTGCACTACATACAGTGCAAAGTTAAGGGGTGCACTACACACAGAGTGCAGAGTTTAGCCTTCTTCCTCAGCTGCTTACCTCTGCATCCCCCATCTACATCTCACTTTCACCCCTCTTCAGCTCTGACCTCTGCATGCAACCCCCCTTCCACTGCCCCCATCTTCTCCCTCCCTCCTTAAAAGCTCCACCATTTTCCACATGTCTTACTTGTGTTGCTGTATTAAAATGAAACACCCTGTTGGCTCTAGTACCTCTCCACACACTGTAGGTGGCTCCTCTCTCACTTGTAGGGAAATGATCCAGTGGGGGGGTTGGGATCTGCTCTGCACCTGCATCTTCCTTGTCCACCCAGGAAATCAGATATGTGGGAGCCATTGAGAGACAAGCTGTCCCTTGTAAACACACAAGCCAGACTTCAATGTTTACAAGTAATGTAACGCGTACATGCGACCGGACTTTCCAGCAGACTAGGTCTGACGGTCTTTCCGACGGACTTTCGGCGGAGTTCCACGGACATTCCAAACAAACGGACTTGGCCACACACGAACGGACTAAGTCCGTTCGAAAGTCCGTTTATTTTGAACGTGATGACGTAAACGGGACCAAACAAGGAAGTTCAATAGCCAGTAGCCAATAGCTGCCCTTGCGTCGTATTTGGTCCGTCGGACTAGCACACAGACGAACGGTTTTCCCGATTTTTAGTCCGTCGGAATTAGTCCGTCGGATAGATTTGAAACATGTTCTATTTCTAGGTCCGTTAGACTTTTTCTTTGAAAAACGATCGGATTAGCCCACACATGATCGGATTGTCTGACAGACTGATCTCGTCTGACTTAGTCTGCCGGAAAGTCCGGTCGTGTGTACGCGGCATAATAGTGGTGAGCAGGGAGCAGAGGGCCTGAGCCAGAGGTGGTGGAACTAAGTTCCACCAAGTTCCATCTGAAAAAAAGCCCTGAGTTTACTATATTTTACTATCTGATGGTCATTAGCTGTCACACACATTTTAAAGAGTGTTGTGCTAATATTTACATTTAGGAAAACGTATATGTCTTCATGGACAATTCCATAAATGTCATTCATACATTTATGATAAAGACTTTAAAAGATGACCAAGTGCAGGACAACAGCATTATGTTGCCCTTCACTTGGTGTTCATTAGCTGTTACACACAGCGCAATGAGTATTGTACTAATATTTACATTTAGAAAACTTACATGTCTCCATGGACCAATCCATAGATGTCAGTCATACTTTTATGATAAAGACTTTTAAGGATGACCAAGTGTAAGACAACAACAACAGCAGGAAGTCCCCATCCAAGTATAAAGAAGATCAGGTGACGCTTCTCTGCATGTTCATCATTCATCACCAGAATATACCAGAAGTTTACTGCCTGAAAAATAATGCAGATATCACATTTATATTTTAAGATTCAACTCTAAAACTTTGTAATACATTTACATAACCATTTTATCAAAGTTTTTGTAGTTTTTACACAAATACAAATTACCACAAAATTCCCCTGACACAGTAATATATAAAAATCAATATTGCATAATAAATCTAAAAGTGATTGGAGTGGAACGCTACTGAAAAAAGTCTTAACAGCACAAGTCCTGCGTCAACACGACTGTTCCAGTTATCCATCAGGCTGGATATTTTTATATTTCTTGGTTTATCAGAATGTCCCTCTATAAAAATTCAGGCATAAATAAATAAAACTTAAAAAAAACTGTTTTGGGTGGGGTTTAGGAAGTAAAAGTACAGATTGTGCTTTTATTTACCTTTGTCACCCTCACACTGTCTCCACCTTTATCAGTACTGGTCATGGAGCATTCTCATTCACACTATTCTGCAATACTCTATTAATACAGAAGAGCTTCTACAGGCATCCTTATTTTTCTACACTTTAAATATACGTAATGTCATTGAATAGCCTGGCCACCTCTGGTCTGATTAGACAGTACATAGCCATTGAGACATATCTGACAGAAGACAGAAGATTATAATATATACAGTAATAATATTTGACTAATGCAAGACTACACCAGAAATCAAAGTAACAAGAAAGAACTAATGTCGGTATTCCACTTTTCTGAGATTGCAATCTGGTTTTAATTTGTATGACTACCCTAATTCATACACATTCAAAGTAGTTTGGATGACTTTTAAATAAAATATCTAAAAATAAAGGATTTTCTGTGAATTTATTAAGACTGCAGAAGTCACTTAGCCTTGTAGGTACTTGCCATATGTTGTATACACACTAAAGATATGACAAATACTTCACAGTTTCAACAATCAAACATTGTGCTGCAGATTTCATTCCACATCCCACGGAAACTCTGCTAAACAGTCTTGCGTAATATGAAACATCCCCATTTCTGTAGCACACAGTAAAAAAATATTTGAATCTTGTAATTAACATTATCCTAGTTGTTCTAGTTCTTAAAAGTGTGTTTCACATACTTCTATTAAAGTTGACCTAAAGTCAAAGTGTGAGCATTGCTGTAAGGAGTATATATAAATATACATTGTTCCTAGACCCTAGTACATAGTTACATAGTTACATAGTAGGTGAGGTTGAAAAAAAGACACAAGTCCATCAAGTCCAACCTATGTGTGTGATTATGTGTCAGTATTTCATTACATATCCCTGTATGTTGCGGTCATTCAGGTGATTATCTAATAGTTTCTTGAAGCTATCAATGCTCCCCGCTGATACCACCGCCTGTGGAAGGGAATTCCACATCCTTGCCGCTCTTACAGTTTTCTTCTAATTGTAATGAGTGGCCACGAGTCTTATTAAACTCTCTTCTGCGAAAAAGTTTTATCCCTATTGTGGGGTCACCAGTACAGTATTTGTAAATTGAAATCATATCCCCTCTCAAGTGTCTCTTCTCCAGAGAGAATAAGTTCAGTGCTCGCAACCTTTCCTCATAACTAAGATCCTCAAGACCCTTTATTAGCTTTGTTGCCCTTCTTTGTACTCGCTCCATTTCCAGTACATCCCTCCTGAGGACTGGTGCCCAGAACTGGACAGCATACTCCAGGTGCGGCCGGACCAGAGTCTTGTAGAGCGGGAGAATTATCGTTTTATCTCTGGAGTTGATCCCCCTTTTAATGCATGCCAATATTCTGTTTGCTTTATTAGCAGCAGCTTGGCATTGCATGCCATTGCTGAGTCTATCATCTACTAGGACCCCCAGGTCCTTTTCCATCCTAGATTCCCCCAGAGGTTCTCCCCCCAGTGTATAGATTGCATTCATATTTTTGCCACCCAAATGCATTATTTTACATTTTTCTACATTGAACCTCAGTCGCCCACCCCATTAATTTATTCAGGTCTTTTTGCAAGATTTCCACATCCTGCGGAGAAGTTATTGCCCTACTTAGCTTAGTATCGTCTGCAAATACAGAGATTGAACTGTTTATCCCATCCTCCAGGTCGTTTATGAACAAATTAAATAGGATTGGTCCCAGCACAGAACCCTGGGGAACCCCACTACCCACCCCTGACCATTCTGAGTACTCCCCATTTATCACCACCCTCTGAACACGCCCTTGTAGCCAGTTTTCAATCCATGTACTCACCCTATGGTCCATGCCAACGGACCTTATTTTGTACAGTAAACGTTTATGGGGAACTGTGTCAAATGCTTTTGCAAAATCCAGATACACCACGTCTACGGGCCTTCCTTTATCTAGATGGCAACTCACCTCCTCATAGAAGGTTAATAGATTGGTTTGGCAAGAACGATTCTTCATGAATCCATGCTGATTACTGCTAATGATATCATTCTTATTACTAAAATCTTGTATATAGTCCCTTATCATCCCCTCCAAGAGTTTACATACTATTGATGTTAGGCTAACTCGTCAGTAATTTCCAGGGATGTTTTTTGGGCCCTTTTTAAATATTGGTGCTACATTGGCTTTTCTCCAATCAGCTGGTACCATTCCAGTCAATAGACTGTCTGTAAAAATTAGGAACAACGGTCTGGCAATCACCTGACTGAGTTCCCTAAGTACCCTCGGATGCAAGCCATCTGGTCCCGGTGATTTATTAATGTTAAGTTTCTCAAGTCTAATTTTAATTCCATCCTCTGTTAACCATGTAGGTGCTTCCTGTGTTGTGTCATGAGGATAAACACTGCAGTTTTGGTTACTGAAGCCCCCCGATTCACTCATGAATACTGAGGAGAAGAATAAATTCAATACCTTTGCCATCTCCCCATCCTTTGTAACCAGATGTCCTTCCTCATTCTTTATGGGGCCAATATGGTCTGTCCTCCCTTTTTTACTGTTTACATACTTAAAGAATTTCTTGGGATTTTTTTTGCTCTCCTCCGCTATGTGTCTTTCATGTTCTATCTTAGCCGTCCTAATTGCACCCTTACATTTCTTATTGCATTCTTTATAAAGTCTGAATGCTGAGGATGATCCCTCAACCTTGTATTGTACCCTGGAAAAATCTAATTTTGCCTTAAATTCCCCCCTGAAAAGCAATGTACATGCTTTGCCTAGGTACTGCTGTACCTTGAGCCTTATAACTGTATAAACATGAGATCTAAAGCACTGCTGCCTCTGACTGCTAGTCTAAGGAAATTTGGAGTGAGCTTTGGGGATGTCTCTGTGCTGCTTACAGTTCTCCTTGCTGGAGAGAAAGCCATACCTGAAGACCTAGAGTTCAAGAAATCCCTGCGTCTACTCCATTGATTTTGCCAAATCTGTGTTCACTAATGTTTCTTCACCATTACTCCTCAAGTCATTAGGTGACAGCTCTGACAAGAGGAAGCAAAGCCATGCTAATCCATTATGATGTAATATTAGGGTGGTGCTGCGCTAATCCTAGCATAAACAAAAATTTATATTGAATTGATAGTGCTGATCAACTGCAGTGCTAAATAAATATACTAAGGCACAGATCAAAATAAATAACAATATTAAAACGTTTTGAATGGTATGTGACCAATCCTACATAAAAAACAGTCGCTAAATAAAAAAGTGCAAGCACAATATATACAATTACCATCGGTGAATATCCATATCAGGAAATTGCAATGTAAAAATATCAAAAAGTACAAAATGCTGTAGGAATAAACCCCCCTATATAAAGTGCAAAATGTCCAATGTAAACAGTATAATCCTGTGGGTAGCATGCACACAGCAGGCATAGAAATCAAAGTAATTCATCCAGTAACAAAATCCACGTGACTAATAATGCATAATCTTCAAATCAATCAAAGTGAGTGAACATATGAAAGTCCTCCTTCACAAAGTGAAACAGCTTCCTGGCATGCACATATTGCAGTGAAGTGCTCAGATAAATAAAAATAGTGTTCCTCTTCGTGTTAGGACACACACTAGTAAGTAATGGCCCCTTACCTTAAGGTAGTGGGGTAACAGCATAAGATCAGTGTTGGGAGTACCATCCTTTATTTTCCTCCTCTATCCTCGCGGTCCTAATACCGGAACACTAATCCCTCAGGTGGTACGGGGGGCACGAAAATAGAAAGAAGGAAGGTCCCAAATAGCATAATATTGTCAGGCTAAAACTTGATTTTATTTGCATAAAACATGGGTACTCACATAACAGCAGTGAAATAATGGCTTATTTCCAATGAGCGGGGAGCTTGTAAGCCTCAATCAGCATAAGGTGCCTGTCCCATCCCTACGCGTGACGTCACACAACATGTGACTTCATCAGGGGGAGCCCACCTGGTGCCCATACCCTGATGAAGTCAGGGCACTTTTTGATATTTTTACATTGCAATTTCCTGATAAGGATATTCACTGATGGTAATTGTATATATTGTGCTTGCACTTTGCACTTTTTTATTTAGCGATTGTTTTTTATGTAGGATTGGTCACATACCATTGAAAACTTTTTAATATTGTTATTTATTTTGATCTGCGCCTTAGTATATTTATTTAGCACTGCAGTTGATCAGTACTATCACTTCAATATAAATTTTTGTTTATGCTAGGATTAGCGCAGCACCACCCTAATATTACATTCACTGGTAAGCAGGGTCTGGTTGTACCCTATTCGGTGCAGGCAGCTTTTCCAGTAGCTCCGCTGTAACACACACGATAGCGCAGGAATAATTATATACATTAATCCATTATGATGGCCACTTCTACACAGAGACAGAGTGCAGAACAAAGCATGAAAGGTCAGTAATGAGGAAAATATCATCGTCAGGAATTCTATAAGTAATACCAGTGACCAGTTCTTTAGCGTCTGCTTGCTTTATTTGGAAACAACTTTGACTTATTTATAGTGATTGGAGTGGATGCCTATTATCACTGAGAGTGTCCTCATGGAGGAAGCATACCAGGGACCAGGACCCTGAAGAGAATTACACAATTGCAAACTTGGTTGGGTTGGGGTGGTGGTGGATAAAGGACGAAGTCACCCTCTTGTCATGTAGCATACAGAAAGTGACCAGGGCTACCATGTCATATGGGCCCCAGGTGTTTGGTGGACAATTAGAGCCCTATCATGCAAACATGGAGGAGACACAGGGCCCTGTTCCAACAGCGTGCCCAGGCGTTGTTGGGTCATTGCTATGGTGACTAGAAAAATGGTGATTGAAAGGTTTATGACCTGCTATTTGTGCACACTAGGCAGAAACAGAGTTCTGCATGGGCAGTGTACTATCAGTGGCCTGTAAGTTAGGTCTTAGTCAATCCTATTCTGAAGCGGGCCTTCTAGTGGAGTGTGTGGGTGACTCAAGTCAAGGTCAGCTCTGCTTTCAAGCTGTGTTTGCCATAATTAACCCTGTCAGTACTGTGCTGGCGGATAGTTGTGAACTAGATTTGATTACTGTCTGTCCTATCAAAGTGTGCAAAATTTAGAAGCTGGGCTTCTCCATTTTATGTTAATGAGAACTGGATTCTGACAGTCCCCAGTCTTTTAATTCGGACAAATCACAGTGAAATTCTGGTTAAATTCTTGAAGTCAGCCATGAAACCTTCTCCTAAGTGACATCTAAAAGGTACAAAATATTATTATTTTGTTTTTATTTAGGTATGCTGTGTAAATGGGAACACATAAAAAACATATAGTGGGGTTTTCTTAAACATGACTGTGAAAGTGGAAATACTCTGTAGAAAAATAGAATAATAGAAATACATTTTTTTTGCTGCCTAAACATTCTATTCGGAATGGCCATGAATATTTGGACCTGGGTTATACTTGTGTTACAGTTCTCAGACCATCCAAAAAAAGTCAGTTCAGTCAAATTTTTTTAATCGCAGGCTGATGCTGCAGGTTTGATTCACTTACCTTTTATATTTCTCGGGGGCTTCAGCTACAAGAATTTAATACCAGAGTAACCCCTTTTTATTTTTATTATTTTATTATTGTGATGTCTTTAGTAAAATGGTGCAATGGTAGCTTTAATAGCATATCTAGATCAGTCACTATTTATTTGAATAAAATAAAATGAGGAGGCAGCCATACTCAGAGGGTGTCCATTGCCTCTGTTAGTAAGGAGAGTAAAAGAAGGGGGGTGGAGGCGCCAACTCTGATGATTCTATCCGATCATTAAGTGTCAGTGTAATATATAGAATTACTGGTTCACAGGGTGGGGATGTCCATCATGGGTAGAAATGTCCTGGGGTGTGCTGGTGCTATACTGCAGGCTCCAGTGGCGTTCCTTCGGCCGTAGAGATGTATAATCCTGGCCACAGGCTGTTCTGCAGTAACCACTGTATGGTAAGCTCCAAGCTAACCATTCTGGAACGCGGAAGCGGAAGTGACGTCACCAGTGCACGGTGGGCATCCAGACAAAAAGTGAGGAATGTACAGGCTTTTGTACACGCTTTTGACGGACTTTCGAACGAACGGACTTGCCTACACACGATCACACCAAAGTCTGACGGATTCGTACGTGATGACAGACGACTGGACTAAAATAAGGAAGTTGGTAGCCAGTAGCCAATAGCTGCCCTAGCGTCAGTTTTCGTCCGTCGGACTAGCATACAGACAAGCGGATTTTTCAACCGAGTCTGTCGGAAAGATTTGAAACATGTTCCAAATCTAAAGTCCGTCTGATTTTCTACCAAAAAAGTCCGCTGCAGGTCCGATGAAGCCCACACACGGTCGGATTGTCTGACAGATTCGTCCCGTCGGACCAGTATGGTCGAAAAGTCTGCCCGTGTGTACACGGCATAAGTGGTAGACTGAGAAAATACCAAAGTCAAAACAATATATAATTTTCAGAAAAAAAAGCAACAATGGCAGCCTACATATATCTTTTATGACAGGTTTCCTTTAATGCAGATGAACTGCTAGCAATTATGTGTGTTCTTGGCTTAAGTGAAAAAAAAAATCCCACCTTATTTCAACACTTTTTAAACTACAGTATATTAACAAACACAGCTCTGAAATACATTTTCAATATTTATAGGATTCCAAAGACTTCTTATTTAGTTTGGTTCTTAATCAAATCTTGGCTTTATTAACTTCCCTTATTTATATAAATGAAAAAGGTTGTGAGGTTACCCTGCAAGAAAGCTGTAAGAATTCTGAGAGGTTTTTGCAGTGCAACCTCAAAACAAGCTGCTGATATTCACAATTTCCACAGGGAAACTGCCAAGTCCACCCTTGAAGATTTGTTTTAGTTTGTCCGGCTGTGGATGGAATAGAGATCTTCTCTAACAGAGGGAGATTCAAATGGAAGTCAACACTGTTACTTCATCTATAGAACCAGTTAATGGAAGTAAACTATATGACGGAACATTTTTGGCAATATCATACCTACCTATACAGTCAAGTATGTGGTCAAACATCAAAACTTTTTATTTATAAATGTAGGCATTTATATAGTGTCAACAATTGAAGTACTCTACAATCATATCAGTCCCTACTCGTAAGGAGCCAATTAACCTAGCTGCACATCTTTGGAGTGTAGTGGGAGGCCAGGGTACCCAGATGAAGCCTATACAGGCATACATTTTAGACAATTTTTTGGCAAAAGCCCTGGACGATACCCTTTTTGCACAAAGCCAAGTTCAAAAACATATAGTATGATAATTTCAGTGTAGAGGAGCTCAAGTGGTAAGCACAGAGCCCTGACCTTAACACTATTAAACACCTTTGGGATGAATTGGAATACTGATTGCTAGTTAAATGTCACCTAACATTAGTACTCAAACTCACAAATGCTTTTTTGGTTAAATGGGCACAAATTCCTGAAGACACACTCATAACTCCTGTGTAAGCCTTCCCAGAAGAGTGGAAGCTGTTATATCTGCAAGGGTGGGGAGTGGGTATATCAGTATGCCTTTTAGCCTGTTGCAGTGTTATGTGCTCTTGATAACCCCGGTTCATGATGGAGTTCAATAGAGGCCATTCTACATGTGAAAACAACCATCAGAACACAAATGCATCACTGGAATGTGTTTGTGCCAGCCATGTACGATAATTCTAATAAGTATGAATACGCACTTGAGAAAAAGAAATATATAAAAAAAAAAAAAAATTAAAAAACGCATTATAAAAAACAAGAAGATGGCAAAAAAACTTGTGACTCCCAGCCATTACAGAGGTGGGTGGTTTAAGCCTGTAGGCAGAAGCAGTTTAGCCTCCCGGCAAGAGTGGCACTGTCTGGCAGCTGTCGTGCATGGAGGGAGAAGGATAAGGAGGAACTAGGTTCCTCTGGGGCCTCCGTAGGCCTCATCAGGGAAGCAGCTGTCCAACTGAACGCTGCTGCCCTGGTTGACCTGGCAGCCATCTTTGATGTGGGCAGTGCTTATAAAAGTGATGTCCCCTTCTGTTTGGCATGCATTCCACATAGAAGATAGGATAGGGACAGATCTTTCGCTGGTTAGGAACAGTCGGCTTAGCATAGGGTCAGGTTCCTGGGACAAGGTAGGGACTGTCGCTGCGTATGGAGCAGTAGCCTTCCTGTTTAATGCCTGGCTGCGGGTCTGCCTTCCAGCCTCCTCCCCTGCTGGATACTGTTGGGTGTCTACAGTCTGCACTATTACTTCTTGTCTAGTTTCTTGTAAGTGTTCTGGTCCATTGTGGCCCAGTTGCAGAGTTGCTGTGTTCTCTCTACTGTACTGTTAATACACTTTGCTGCATCTACTAGTCTCCGTATGAGTTCTCTTCCCCCGATGGGTAGTGAGCCCAGGCCACACCTACAAGTGCTCTCTATACTAATTATTCTATTACAGAGAAGGTGTGTAACCATTACCGGTAAAACTTTAAATCTGAACTCCAGCAAACAGCTAAATACACTAATGAAATATATTTAAGGGGTTGTTATATCTGCCAAAATATTTCTGTTCATGTGCTTCTCCCCACCCTCTTGCACAGCTCTTTACTGGGAAGATCATTGTACCATTGTTTCTCTGCCGCTGGCTGACATGCCACCCCTCCTGTAGTCTCCACCCCCATGTCTCTAAGCTCCTTATGCATGCTGAGGTCATAGGTCATGTGATCACTTATAATAAAAGAAAAAGTTATTATATATATATAATCTCACAAAAGTGAGTACACCCCTCACATTTTTGTAAATATTTTATTCTATCTTTTGATGTAACAACACTGAAGAAATTACACTTTGCTACAATGTAAAGTAGTGAGTTTACAGCTTGTATAACAGTGTAAATTTGCTGTCCCCTCAAAATAACTCAACTCACAGCCATTAATGTCTAAACTGCTGGCAACAAAAGTGAGTACACCCCTCAGTGAAAATGTCCAAATTGTGCCCAACTAGTCATTTTCCCTCCCAGTGTTATGTGACTTGTTAGTGTTACAAGGTCTCAGGTGTGAATAAATTAGGTGTTATCGGTGGCACCTCATGGCAAAGAACTCTCTGAGGATCTGTAAAAAGGAATTTTTGCTCTACATAAAGATGGCCTAGGCTATAAAGAGATTGCCAAGGCCCTGAAACTGAGCTGTAGCATGATGGCCAAGACCATACAGCGGTATAACAGAACAGGTTCCACGCAGAACAGGCCTCGCCATGGTTGACCAAAGAAGTTGAGTGCACATACTCAGCATCATATCCATAGGTTGTCTTTGGGAAATAGACGTATGAGTGCTGCCAGCATTGCTGCGGGGGTTGAAGGGGTGGGGGGGTCAGTCTGTCAGTGCTCAGACCATACGCTGCACACTGCATCAAATTGGACTGCATGGCTGTCGTTATAGAAGGAAGCTTCTTTTAAAGATGATGCACAAGAAAGCCCGCAAACAGTTTGCTGAACACAAGCAGACTAAGAACATGGATTACTGGAACCATGTCCTGTGGTCTGATGAGATCAAGATAAACTTATTTGGTTCAGATGGTGACAAGCGTGTTTGGCGGCAACCAGGTGAGAAGTGTGTCTTGCCTACAGTCAAGCATGGTTGTGGGAGTGTCATGGTCTGAGGCTGCATGAGTGCTGCTGGCACTGGGAACCATGAATGCCAACATGTACTGTGAGAAAAAAGAAGAAGAAAAAACGCGCAACGAAAATTAGTAAATGATATTGACCTTCTATGCTGCAGAGTCCTATATGTGACACAAACACACAAATTTGAATGGGAAAAGAAGTTGACTCGCGCTAAAACAAAAAAACTAACACATGTATGGTTGCAAAGGTGCAAAGGTAAACCTTATGTGAACATATAATATAATGTGACAACACCAAATTAGGTTGATGAATGAAAACAACCTCCCCTTAAGTAAAAGATAAAAAAATGGATTATAAAAATTATATATAAAAAAGTCAGTGTACAAAAATTATATATAAAAGTCCATATACAAGAAGCCCCAAAAAAAGTGCAGTAATGTGCAAAAAAATTAATTGAATGAAATCCCAGATGTGTGGGTCCACCACCATAGATGAAGTGCCTGGCCGCTTACCGGAACCCCATAACAACCCCCCGTTACAGAGGGTCTAACTGGGCATTGTAGTCTTGTTGCTTCGGGCAACCCAGGAATCAGGATGGAACCAAAATGAAACCTCAGAAGCTGTGGTGCGAATGGATCCACAGGGAAAGATAAAGCCCAGCCCTCAATGGAATGTTAACATCATGTGGGGAAAACAGAAGAAGGCTCCCATAGTGTAAAATCCAATGGTATTTATTTGAAAAAATGTAATAAACACTCACATATAGAAAAACAATTCGTCCTCTGATGAAAAGACAGTCTGTGACACCGGCCGGATGATTACAGGCCGCCCGTCCTGCTGGAGTGACAACGACAGAGGGAGGTGACGCAATGACACCGCTCAGCCCATTTTTACGCTGCGTTTCGCAAAAATTTGCGTCTTCCAGGGGCACGGGCGGTGCATCGCGTCACCCCCCTTAAATAACAATACTAAAAATAAGAGCCTCGCTCTGGGTACTGACCGGACCGGACGTCCGCATTAGCCTGGAGCGCAGATGATTAGACACAGGGGCGCTTGCGCACCCTGCGTCACCGCTCCCGTCACGTGATGCGACATCAGATCAGGGTGGAAGAAAAACCGAGCGAGAGATGAAATAAAACAAAAAGAGCCAATGCGCCTGCGCGCCCGGAGTCCCAAATCGCGTCACATGACGTTACATCAGACACAGGGCTGGATAGCTTCCCGGCGCATGGGCAACAGAGGTGGACCTAGGAGGGGGATGGACGAAAAAGAGAAAAACAAAACCTCCCCACACAAACCTCAAGTCCGCGCCTCACTGAAATGAGAAACTATACAATCCAAACAAGGGAACATAGGTCCACCACACCGGCATGTGTCCGCACCGAGGCGGACAGTCAACATCCTAACTGCACCATGTTGTGGAGGATCTCGGTGGTGGCACACTTAGAGAGAAATTAAAAAATTAGGCCTCTGGGGACATGAGAACAAGAAAGCCTCTAGTGACCAGCATAAATATTGCATGCAAAAAATATTATATCTGTAAAATAGATAAATGCATGTATAAAATAAAAACACTTATTTAGGAAAAATGGATTTATAAAAATAAGATTATGAATTGGATGGGAGTATAAATCCGTGGACCAATATGTGCAAAAAATGAATAAAAAATGAATAAGAAAAGCTCCAACTGGGCCAACCACAAAAACTGTGTAGAAATCTGCGCCCACAGACTATAAAATTAAAAATAGTTGTGTTGGTGCATACTATCAACACACTATGTTTAAAAAAAATTTTTTAATAAAATTACGTCCGGTGTCCCGGTTGTATGAACCCAGAGCGATGACTTTAACACTGAATGCATGTGTGCAGTATAATGATATTACATAATCAAAAGTATGCATAACATTGCACATTGAAGTGCAGGGAGGGGGGGGGGGGGAAGGGGGGCAAAAAGAACCCGCAGAAGTTAAGCATTATTGATGAAGGCATTAACGTCTGTATCGACGTTCATGCCGAATGGCACATAACTTTTGACTTTGTATATCCAGGACATCTCTAACTTAGAGATCTCCCTCATGAGTGAACTGCCTCGCCAGTGGGGTTTATACTTGTCAATCCCTACAAAAAGTGTTTTAGAGGGGTCTCTACTGTGGACCTGATCGTGCCTGGAGACAGGGTGTTTATCATAACCTCTTCTTATATTCCCTATGTGTTCATTTAGGCGAACACGTAGGGCCCTTTTGGTCCTCCCTATATACTGGAGCCCACAGGGACATTCTAGGAGATAGACCACCCCTTCGGAACCACACGTAATAAATGGTTCAATGTCATGTGAGCGCCCTGTGCTGGTAGATGTGAATGTCGTAGTGCGTCTAGATCTATTGATGTTAAGAGAGCACACTTGACATTTCCCACACTTATAAAAACCCGTCAGATTTTGAAGAAAAGATCTGGATCCTTGTGGGGGATTTTGGACTGTAGGTGCTATTCTACTTCCCAAGGAAGCGGCTCCCCTAAATATCACTCTGGGGTTAGGTGGTAGAATGGTCTTGAGAGCTGCATCGCTGCCAAGAACAAGCCAGTGCTTGCGTATTAATTGTTTAATCGCACGATGTTGCACCGAAAAAGTGGTAACAAATGGTACGGTGTCTGAAACCTCCATCCTGGGTCTAGATGCATCAGACAAAAGGTCAGCTCTATCCCTATCCCTAGCTGATTTCGCAGCCTGAGAGAGGGAGAGCCGATCGTATCCCTTTTCCAAGAATCTTTTTGTCAGAATGGATGCTTGGTAATCGAAGGTAGCTATATCTGAGCAATTGCGTCTGAGGCGCAAAAATTGCCCCAGGGGGATAGCTTTGATCCAAGGTTCGTGGTGGCAACTGTCCACAGGAATGTAAGCATTTCTGTCAGTTGTCTTGAAAAAAGTAGATGTTACAAACTGTCCATCCACAATTTGGATCTTCAAGTCCAGGAAGTGAATAGTATCCTGGCTGGCCTCAAAATTAAATCTAATACCCCTGTTGTTGGTGTTAAGGATGTTCATGAAATCGTGAAGATCAGCCTCACATCCATCCCATAGGAGGAGGACGTCATCAATATATCTAGCCCACAGGAGCACCTCAGGTCTCCTGGGGGCGTCGACGACGTCCTTCTCTCACTTGGCCATGAAGATATTGGCCAAGCTAGGGGCATACTTGGCCCCCATAGCTACTCCACGGTCCTGCCGATAAAACTGGTGCTCAAACCAGAAGTAGCTATGGCTGGCAGCATATTGCAAAAGTTCCATGATGATTTGGGTTTGTGTAGATGGTAAACCAGAGTCCCAATTTAGGAACACTTCAACAGCCTGTAGACCCAATTGGTGGGGGATGATGGTATAAAGGGATGAAACATCCGCAGTTACCATCCACAGGCCCTCCTTGGGGGTGATATTAGAGAGTGTATTAATCACCTGTCATCGCGTCACCTCCCTCTGTCGTTGTCACTCCAGCAGGACGGGCGGCCTGTGATCATCCGGGCCGGTGTCACAGACTGTCTTTTCATCAGAGGACGAATTGTTTTTCTATATGTGAGTGTTTATTACATTTTTTCAAATAAATACCATTGGATTTTACACTATGGGAGCCTTCTTCTGTTTTCCCCACATGATGTTAACATTCCATTGAGGGCTGGGCTTTATCTTTCCCTGTGGATCCATTCGCACCACAGCTTCTGAGGTTTCATTTCGGTTCCATCCTGATTCCTGGGTTGCCCGAAGCAACAAGACTACAATGCCCAGTTAGACCCTCTGTAACGGGGGGTCATGGGGTTCCGGTAAGCGGCCAGGCACTTCATCTATGGTGGTGGACCCACACATCTGGGATTTCATTCAATTAATTTTTTTGCACATTACTGCACTTTTTTGGGGCTTCTTGTATATGGACTTTCATATATAATTTTTGTACACGGACTTTTTTATATATAATTTTTATAATCCATTTTTTTATCTTTTACTTAAGGGGAGGTTGTTTTCATTCATCAACCTAATTTGGTGTTGTCACATTATATTATATGTTCACATAAGGTTTACCTTTGCACCTTTGCAACCATACATGTGTTAGTTTTTTTGTTTTAGCGCGAGTCAACTTCTTTTCCCAACATGTACTGTGACATACTGAAGCAGAGCATGATCCCCTCCCTTCGGAGACTGGGCCACAGGGCATTATTCCAACATGATAAAGACCCCAAACACACCTCCAAGATGACCACTGCCTTGCTAAAGAAGCTGAGGGCAAAGGTGATGGACTGGCCAAGCATGTCTCCAAGCATGTCTTCAGACCCAAAACACTATTAAGCATCTGTGGGGCATCTTCAAACAGAAGGTGGAGGAGTGCAAGGTCACTAACATCCACCAGCTCTGTGATGTCGTCATGGAGGAGTGGAAGAGGACTCCAGTGGCAACCTGTGAAGCTCTGGTGAACTCCATGCCCAAGTGGGTTAAGGCAGTGCTGGAAAATAATGGTGGCCACACGCAATATTGACACTTTGCCCCAATTTGGACATTTTCACTTAGGGGTGTACTCACTTTTGTTGCCAGCAGTTTAGACATAAATGGCTGTGTGTTGAGTTATTTTGAGGGGGACAGCAAATTTACACTGTTATACAAGCTGTACACTCACTACTTTACATTGTAGCAAAGTGTAATTTCTTCAGTTTTATCACATGAAAAGATATAATAAAATGTTTACAAAAATGTGAGGGGTGTATTCACTTTTGTGAGATACTGTATATACACATACACATAAATACATATATACACACAAAATGTTTGCCTTGCATTTCTGTTTTAAGATGAATGGGTTGTTTTACAAGGTAAGAGTTCACATATAATTTAAAGTAAAACTGTTATAAAAGAAATGCAGGGCTGTTACTGCTGACTGCCTGCCTAAAATACTAGTTGCCTGGTTTATTATTGTTATTGTAATGGTTCCAGTACTTTCAGAGTCACAAACCTGGAACAGATATGTAGATCTGAAAATTCAGAGTGGCTCTTCCACATAAGATCAGTAACTCAAAGTATTGAAGCCAGAGGGTCAGCTGGATTGATAGCCAGCCAAATAATTTTTTAGAAGGAAAGCAATGGTAGTTTCTGTTTCCTTTAATTGTGCATCTCACAGCTTAGTTCATAAGTACACTTTTATGCGTGTGGCTGCAGAAAATTTCCAATGATATTACTTCATAAATTCTTTGCTACAGGAATCTCATAAGGGTTGTTCTTTTATAATTTACCTGTTGCCCATACACATAGTAAGCATCTTTTTCTATATAATGAGTCAATATCTGAGAAAATGCAGCCTATTAATTCACCAAGCAGCAGTGACATTACGGCAGCATCAGGCACTTGTTTTATCTAGTTAGAAAATAGGTTACCATTCTGAGAGAATCATTATTCAACAATGCCCTATAATCATTTATAGAATATTTCGGATTTCAAAAACATTTACTATATTTAATGAATGACACTGGTGCTGGATATCATAACACAGTGGTTCTCAACACTGTCCTCAAGTACCTCCAACAGGCCATGTTTTGGGAATTTCTCTTAGATAAAATAGCTGTCCAAAATACCAAGCCATTGACTTTGATTTAAAGTATCTGTGCAAGATAAAGGAAAACCTGCAAACATGGCCTGTTGGGCGTACTTGAAGATAGGGTTGAGGGTCATAACATACAGTATGTCTTCAGGAGATTCCGTCACAAAGCAAAACATAGATGCCTCTAATGGAGGAAGTTATTCCAAAATCATCAAAAGGTGTGGCATCCACTTTTGGTTCAAACACACAGTATGAAGTGGAGATTGTACTGTTGGGCATGCTAGGACCTCTAGTTAGGTGACTCGGGGGAATGAGGTGTGTCAATTGACCTGGGTCCTCACCTTCTCTATGTCAGTTGACAGAATGGCGGCGGGTATGAAGAGATGAAATATGGGGCCCTCACTTTATATTTGCCCAGGGCCCTATTTTGTCCAGAATTGTCCCGGCATACAAGCCAGGGCTTGGTAGTACATATAGGCCAGGGCTCTGTACTAAATTCATATTAGACAATCTCGCTACTGAGTTTTTGAAACTCTACTATTATAGAATAATGGCGAACACTAGGTCATCCTATTTGCATTCATTCCAAACTCATAGAAATCTTAGGGCTGTATGAACATTATATTACTCTAAATATTTTGCCAAATGTTACCATTGTTTGGATAAATTATTACACACCCAGACTGTATGGGATCTTTGTGTTGCTGAGTCCCATAACAACTTCATGCTCCACTATGGTTATAGTCATATGTTTGCTTACTTACACCACCCCATGTACTAAAAAAGATGAAAACTTTTTTCCATCATTAATCTAAGCAACATTTTAATCCAATCTAAGTTTTTATAATCATCCCGTTTTAGACCATTATACAGAGATCATATGCTTTAATCGATACATCTTATCGGTTTAAACTCTGTGTGACCTGTTAATGAGTGTCATTTCCATGAACAATTAACTAAACCACCAAGATGACATTCAATCCAAGCAAATATAATCATCTTAAATGTGTAAGGGACTGCTTTCTGTCATATAACAGATACAATGGCCTCTAAGAATTAAACAGACACAGGTATGGCTTATGTTAGAGTCTAGGCAACCAAGAGTCTATATTATTTAAGTAGAAAATGATTCTTAGGCAGAGTGTAGTAATAAAAGGAAATTCATAATTAAATATTGCTGATATGAATAAAAAAGCATTCCTATATGTTGCATTGACTACTGGACTTAGTTAAGTGTACCCACCATATGCATTATGGCACAAAGTGGCGCATTTGTACAATGTATACTACTACTGCAGCAAAACTGACTTTTACAAATAAAAAAAATGCTGTTTAAATTGCTGTCAATTGACAGCTTCAGCTGCTTTGCTTCTGTTTATAAACAAACTGTCCAGGGATTTGATTCCTCAGAACCGTATTCTAGGGTCTGGTATAGAAGCCAGATGCAAAAAAATGAATAAAAGGCAAGGTGTTCCCCTCATAATGCATGCCAGGCCCTTCAGGGACCTCAAACAAAAATCAAGAAAAAAAAAGCATTACCCTCCAAAAATTCACAACAGACCCTTATCTGAGTATGCAGAACCATATCAAGCCACATGCCCTCAACATTGTGGGACTTTTTTTTAATAATAAAGGACTTGTCAAAAACTGAAGGAACATGGTGCTTTGCAAGGTCCCCTCCATGTTGAAGGCATGTGGCCAGGTTCGGTTTAGATGAAGGGGGGAGGCACATGCTTGTCTCCCCCTTTCTTGGCCTACCAGACTGCATGCTCTGGTTTTGGAGTGGATTTCCGGAGGGGACCCCACACTTTTTTTCTGGGTTTTTGAGTGGGGTTTCCAAGTGTCTGGTATGGAATTTTAAGGGGCCCATGCCATTTTTTTTTTAATGTTTGCATGTGGTCCCCCTTTAAAGTCATACCAGACCTCAAGGGCCTGATATGAATTATAGGGAAGGAAGCAGCAGGTGCTGACACCCACTGCTTCTCTAAAGTGAAAGAAAACCTTACCTATAACTATTATTAAAAATGTTCTCTTCACTCTTTTCCTATCTATCCTGCCTAACCTGTATAAAAAAGATGTGTGTACTTACCTATTTTTATCTGGTCTGATCTGGTCATGTGATCCTGCAGCTCTGTGTAAGGGAGTTTTGACGTCACTCATAGGCTCCCATGGCTCAGCCATTGTTGATGCTCTCTCTTTTTTCCATGAAGCAGCTGCTCACTGATCGGGGGGACCACGCGACTAGAGCTTATTAAAAATAGGCACAGATCTTTTTTTATACAGGTTAGGTAGGAGATGTTAGGGGGCATTTTTAGGAATAGTTACAGTTAGACATTTCTTCCACTTCAACAAGCTTGGAAGAAGAAAGCTGTCATATATAGTAGTAGGAGAAAAAACTGCTACTAAAGTATATGATTTTCAGCTCTTGCCAAATAGGCTAAAAATCCAGCGTTGGAACGAGTAATTGAACAAATGACGTCCAGTCTGAACCTGCCTTCAACCCGAACCAGGAGCTCATCCCTACTAATTATGTATGTGACAACATATAATGAGGACACATGTGACCTACAGACCTGATGACTATGACATAATTTTAGGTCTTTAACATTTTCAGATAAAGAGTGTAGTATAAAAAAAATCTTTAATCTGTAGTATAAATACTGTAATGCCCCGTACACACGGTCGGATTTTCCGATGGAAAATGTCCGATCGGAGCGTGTTGTCGGAAATTCCGACCGTGTGTGGGCTCCATCGGACATTTTCCATTGGATTTTCTGACACACAAAGTTTGAGAGCAGGCTATAAAATTTTCCGACAACAAAATCCGATTGCGTCAATTCCGACCGTGTGTGGCCTGTTCTGACGCACAAAGTGCCACGCATGCTCAGAAGAAATTCCGACACGGAACAGCTCGGTCTGCTAAACTTAGCGTTCACAATGGATACAGCACTTTCGTCACGTTGCAAAGTCAAAAATGGTTTAATACAGCGAACTCTCTTCTTCTTTATAATGTGAGAAGAATTAAGTAGTTTTGCTGCTCATAGTCACACACACTTCTCACAAACTTATTTCTTTATTATTTATCGGGATTCCCTCAATATATTTTGATTTGTCACATCTGACAACATTATTTTGGTGTTGTTTTTTTATTTTTTTTTTTGGTTTTAAGGCAGATTAGTTATTTTTGTTTTGTATTTTTTTCAAGGCTGATTTTTGTTTTTTTGGATTTTTATTTTTACTCCCGAAAATTTTTGTGTGTGTTTTTTGTGTCAAGTTACCACAACACCATTGATATGTTGTTCTATTTAATCTGTAGGAGATTGTTTGGTGTTGTTGTCCCTTGTTAATTTCACATTGTATTTTAGAAATGTACCTGAATCGTCACCAACAAACTGTCCTTTTTGGATGAAAGCACACATAGGAGAGTATAATTTCCCAAAAAAAAACATTTATTAAGGGCTCACAACTAAAAAAAGAGGGAGGCAACGCTGGAGAAACTGCAGAAATGGGTGAAGCCTTGGACCCCCAGGGCACACATCAACTATTTTCAAGCAAAATTGGTGGCCTGAGGAGTCCTTATCTAAGGAAGTGCAGTCTGGTCCAGAAGTCCCAGAGATCCAGAAAGCAGCAGATGACATCTGTGTCCCCATACTGTGGTCATACGAGAGACTGCAGCTTCTGTCAGACCAGACTGAACCCAGGGTCATCACTCTCTTGTCTTCCTTCCACGCTTCCTTCCACGCTGTGACTCTGGTGGTGGAGTTGTGGCAGCAGGAGGAGGAGGAGGAGGATGGTCCAACTCAATCACGTCGGTCTTGGGTGTTAGTTCCCCACTCACCCCCTTACTTAGGACTTTATAAAGCAAGTCCTCACATAGCTTGCGTTGACCCTCCTGCATGCCCTGCAGTTTTGTGACAGCCATGCAGGCAAAGGCCTCTTCAGGAGTGGGTAAGGCTCTGAGGGACGCAGAAGCCTCCTGAATGAGCCTGAGCGCTGAATCCTGCATGGGAGTCGTCTTCCTCGCTCTTTTGTATGGAAGGCGGAGGGGAGGAACCTACGATTCAGTCAGGCTGCGACTGGTCCCAGGCTTCTCCTGGCTGACACTTAGCCCCGCCTCCTCCTGGCTGCCACTAATCCCCGCCCTCTCCTGACTGCCACATTCCACAACCTCCTCCTGGCTGAGGTCTTCCTGTGTATGAAAAAGGGACATAGTTTGAGTTTTTTCTTCATCAATCACACACAATTTTCACCTCCTGACTGTTGCAAATTGAATGTTAACAAATAGAACAGACTATCATTCTGAGCCCAGGATTTTTCATTCTTGTCCCAATTTTGGGTGCCCACTACTGTCTATTGATATGTAAAACACTTTTTTCAATCAGCAATTAGTAATCAATAATAACATCTAATAAACATCATTTATTTATTGACCAGAAATCTGGAGAACAATGCTATACCTGACTCCAGCTGGGCTCCTCCACTTCTTCCTGGCTGGAAGGCCCAGGTTGGACATCGGAAGCCTCAGCTGGGGTGGAAGGAAGAGTGGAAGGAAGAGTGGAGAGGGATTCCCTGACTTCAGTGTGGTCTGACAGAAATCGCAGTCTCTCATAGTACCACAGCCTGGGGACATAAACGTCATCTGCTGCAGCTCCGGATCTCTGGGAATCTGTGACCTTCTTGCGCTCCCTAAGATAAGTGCTCCTCAGGCCACCAATTTTGGTTTTTAAATAGGGGATGGTTGCTGTGGGGACCACCGGCTTCACCAACTCCAGCAGTTTCTCCAGCGCTGCCTGCCTCTTTTGTTTATTATTATAATGGGGGTGTCTCACCTGCCACAGACAGGGCAGCTCCCTGTATTTGTCTATGTACAGGGGGAGGAAGTTGTGGTCATTGAAGCCATCCATTTTCTCTGCAAGACACAACACAAGACAAACCCTAAGGTCAGGCCAAACTCTCCTAATCTTTTTACAATATAGGCTTCCATTTCGAAGCAGTATAGGCCCAAGTTTAGATCTTACCTTCGTTATCACGAACAGCGCCTCCGATGCTCCTTCCTCCGCTCACAGATCGTACGTAATACGCACGCGTGTTACGCTTTATACACACTGCGCATGCGTGTAACTTCGCCTGCCCCTGACGTTCTTTCTAGTCTATTCCCCGCCCCTTTTCGTTCGGCGCAGTGGGGGAAGAGCACATGGCAGATACACAGCAGGTGCGTGCTAATTACAGCAACGAGGAGGAGGGGGAGGAAAGCCCGGAGCCAGAAACGTCCCGATCCAGAAGGAGATTTAAGGCCTCAAATATGTCCTTTGGGGAGATGTTGGAGATGGTGGATATCCTGAAGAAGGCCGACTATGACGGGAAGTATGGACCTTACCCCAACCCCAATGTCAGAAAGGCCAAGATCATGGCGAAAGTGGTCAGGAGTCTGCACCGGAATTTCGGGGTACGTTGATCGAAAGATCATCTCAGGAAGCGGTGGTCGGACCTCAAATTATGAGAACATGAGCAGTACAGAAAGATCCGGAGAGTGCTGCAAAAAATTAAGTAGTTGTGCTGTGTTCCTATTCTTTATGTTTATTACGTTCGTGCTGCTCCATGTGCTTTTCTTACAAGTTTACATTTTTAAATGGCAACTTTCATGTTCATGGGCACATTATTCGTTCGTAGCAAACATTTTTCTTTCGACCTATAAAACATTATTGTTTAGGCCATATGCATTTGGCCACAATTTTTACGCCCTACTTGTCTGAAACTAATTTGGTTGTGTAGATGGCTTTGTTACTAGAATGAAATGCAAACTAGATTCTGTGTAAGGAGAGGACACTCAGCAGCTGTTTTCACATCTGGACACTGGAGCACTAGTGTGGGACACAAGAACACCCTTTTTATTAGGGGGGCCAACAGGTGCTCCAGTGTATACTATAGGGGTGACTCCATCTGTGAAGCTTGTACAAGACAGGTAAAGTATTGCAGCTTGACAAAGGACACTGAAAATGCTACATTTTGGAACTCTGCCAAAATAGACAATTGTACCCCACTTCCAAGCAATCTTTCATATTTATAGTTCTGCCATCAAATATCTGTGTGCTAAAAGTATACCATTTTTGTTTAACATAGGGGAGAAAAGACTCAGAGGACACCCCTCATCCGATGAGACCACAGACCCCCCACCTCTGGAAGAAGGGGAAATCCCCCCAACCCAAGAAGAGCAGGAGGAGGAAGAAGACGTGGTGGAAATTGTCACCACAACAGGTGAGTGTCTGCGACCACAGGCTCAGGTAAGAGATGGATGCCGGCAGATTTTTGATACCTGTTTTTGTTTGGTTTCTCTCTTTTTAGGTGATCGTGATGTTGTGGATCGAGATCCTTTCACATCAGAAAGTTCCCAGATCCTGATCGGGGAGATCATGGGGTGTAATTTACAATTGGAAAACCTCAAGAAAAACATCAATGATGTTATTAAAAAAAATAAAAACATCATTGATGTTTTGGGGCGAGTTTAAAACCCCACAAAATCACTTTCTTATTTTGTGTGCGACAAAGTTAAAAATGTTTGAGCGATTTTGAGAAAAGCATAATTTGGAGGATGCACACAGTGTGCCAACATGTGCTATCTGCCATCATGGGAGATCAATGGGGATGCAACCCCTTCCTCAATAATAAAGTAGCTGAGAGGAAGGGGTTTCTCCCCCAAAACACATCCCTTGATCCCCCGTGATGGCAGCTAGCACATGTTGACATTCTTAAATTGGTGTGCATCTTCCAAATTTGGCTTTTCCTGGGGTGACTTCACCCCATCTGAACGCAATATCAAACACAGCTCCTAAATACTCATGTCTGATATTGCCTTCAAATTCTACCAAATGTGAACTTTGTAAGTTCAAGATTTGTGTCTTTCTTGTTGGTTTTACACATGCCTGTTTTAGCTTAAATGGACATATCTATTTTTGAGAATGCCACCCCAAAAATTGATATACAACAAACATGTTGGTTTGTTTTAAAAACCTTTTCTAAATGCACATGTGATGAAAAGATTGTTCATCAAGAATGTGTGGATTATTGTCTCAACGCTACAACACTTTTGTGGGGCTCTAATTGGTGTTTTCTGTGAAAATGGGGGTTATTTCCTAAGGGCAAATCCTCTTTGCACTACAAGTGCAGTTTCAGTGCAGTTTCAAGTGCACTTGTAGTGCAAAGTGTCTTTGCCTTTAGTAAATAACACCCAACAGGGCTTTGTATAAGGTTACACAATCACGCCATTTTCGGGACTCACCACATTTCTGTCAGAGTCATCTAAAACAAACACAAGCAGTAAATGTCAACAAATATTTTCTTTTTTTTGGTTTTTCATTTGATAAAGGCTTCACAAATTTGCTGGCATATTGATGGCCCCCCTACCCGCAAGGAACTCCATGTATCGTAACCGGACATCACGGGCACTCAGGGAGGGCAAGCCAGGATGGCCACTTTCAAGCGCCGTCAGTGTTGTTTCATGTATCATTCCGGCCTCAGGCCCAACTGAGCCAGCATAGTTGGCAGAATGTTGACGTAAAAAGTTATGGAGAACACAGCACGCCAGGATTATATGATTAAGTTTATACTCCGCCATATGGATGGGTGTCAGAAATAGGCGGAACCAGCTGGCCAGGATTCCAAATGTGTTCTCCACCACTCTCCTGGCTCTGGCCAGCCGGTAATTAAAAACCCTCTGTTCCGGGGTGAGGGTCCTCATTTGGAATGGCCGCATAAGATGGTCCCCCAGCCCAAATGCTTCATCAGCAACGAAGACGAATGGGGGTCCTTCCACATTGTCCTCTGGAGGTGGCAAGTCCAAGCTGCCATTCTGGAGACGCCTGTAAAACTCCGTCTGGGCGATGACTCCACCATCGGACATCCGGCCATTCTTCCCCACGTCCACATACAAGAAGTTGTAATTAGCCGACACCACCGCCAACATCACAATACTATTGAACCCCTTATAGTTGAAATAGTACGACCCCAAGTTGGGTGGTGGGACGATGTGGACGTGTTTCCCATCAATTGCCCCTCCGCAGTAAGGAAAGTCCCACCGCTGGGCAAAGTGGGAGGCCACAGTCTGCCATTCCTGTGGCGTGGAAGGAAACTGTTGAGGAAAAAAAAAATAAATTAGTATTTTTGCACATAAACATGGAAAGCAGATTAGACACAAAACTTCTTGGCCAACATCCAGATAGCATTTATTAAGGGGAATTTAACAACACCAAAGTATAAGGTACACCTATTATATTACCCCTCCCCCCTCTCATGGGCCATTTCTAACATTATAGGGGGGGATCTTGGACAGGTAACCCTCTCCACTTCATTGAGAGATGAATGCCTAAATACAGGGTATTACTTGGAACAGCCCCTCCTTAGTTACACTATTGGCAGCCCACTGGACAGGTAAGAAGTGTCATAATACAAAGATATAAATACACACTGTACACATTTGAGCACATTTGGACATTCTGCTATTACCAATCAAGATAATAATAGAATACAAAAACTTGAAACAGTACCATTTGAAAGTATACAGGCAGGCCCTTGCATTACATGCTTTGAGCACTAAAGAGGTGAGCATAGGCGTGCGCAGACCATGGCATTAGGGTGTGCACCCAAAGCTCAAACACACGTATGTATGTATGTATGTATGTATGTTATATATGTTTATATAAATATAAAATGTTTTTTATTATTTTTATTAAAAAAATATTTTAATAATTTTTTTTATTATTTATGTTTATATTATTTTTTTTTATCATAACTTTTTTTTACAATTTTTCTATTTTTTTACAATTTTATTTATATATTTAAATATTATTATATATATTATTATTATAACAATTTTTTAGGAGCTCCATTGGGGGGGCTTTGGTTTGATATCAGAGGTCTAAACAGACCCCTGATATCTCACTTTTAAAAAAGATTCCCCAGTCCCTTCCTCTGCAGCCAAACAGCTGGGGGAATCTGTGCAGCACAGCATGATTAGGGTGTGCCCAGGCACACCTGGCACACCCTGTGCGCACGCCTATGGAGGTGAGTATAGTGTGTATGGGTTTGGCAAAGTCAGCAGATAGATGATTGAGGATAGATAGAGAATTGGGATCAGCTGACTTAGCAGTTGGGGGGAGGGAGGGTTACTAAAAATGATTTGGGGACACCACAAAAATAAAGCCTCTGCCACTTTGCCAGAATTTAAAGCACAAATCACATTTATAAACATTTTAGGGGGTGTTTGGGGTAAAGCACTACTATAGAGCTGATAAAATACATTGTTAAGTGACTACATGAGGTGAATATAGGGCAGGAGAGCATGCTGGGGAGGTTATTGAAGGCCAATCTGTATGAAGGACTAAAAAAATAATGACATAAAAATCCAGCATGCATGAGAACAAAGGGGACATTCACAGCATATTACAATCATGGTAATTAGGGAATGAGGAAAGAAATACAATATATTAGCAAACATTCAATATAATAAAATGTGATATTAAAGGATAAAAATCTTACCTTCATATACTCCTTCTGCAGGACCTGGATGATGGCAGAACAGGTCTCTGGGATAATGATACCCAGAGCCTGGGGGGAGATGCCTGTCGAGAACTTCAAGTCCTGCAGGCTTCTCCCTGTCGCCAAGTACCGCAGGGTAGCGACGAGCCTCTGCTTCGGAGTGATGGCTTGCCTCATTCAGGTATCCTGCCTGCTAATATAGGGGGTCAGCGAAGTCAACAAACGGTGAAATACGGGGTCCGTCATCCTGAGAAAGTTCCTGAAATCATCAGGATTATTCTCACGGATCTCACGGAGCAAAGGCATATGAGAGAACTGGTCACGCTGAAGCAACCAATTCTTGGTCCATGAACTCCTCCCCACCCTGTTCATGGACTGGGCTTGTGTCAAGGTCAGGACCCCAACACCAAGCCCCCGCACAGCACGAACTCTACGAGGAGTACGTATACGCAACATGGCTAGAAAACGGTCGGCTGCTCAGAACGAAGTAACAGAACGCACTGAAGAACAGCAAGGCCTGTGAAGAGCGACCTGAAAAACAGTAACGAACGAACAAGAACACAATGACAAGTCACGCGTAACTTGCTTGCAAGCACTGAAGAGCAGATACAAACCCACAAGCACAAACTGAACAGCAGAAAACGATCTGAAAACCACGAGTCTGAAAAAGTGCGAATTGTCTCTCACCAAACTTTTACTAACACGAGATTAGCAAAAGGAGCCCAAAGGGTGTCGCGCTTGGTTCTGAACTGGCCTTTTCTAGTCTCGTCGTACGTGGTTGACGTCACCGCGTTGTTGGCGATCGGAAATTCCGACAACTTTGTGCGACCGTGTGTACGCAAAACAAGTTTGAGCCAACATCCGTCGGAAAAAATCCTAGGATTTTGTTGTCAGAATGTCCGAACAAAGTCCGACCGTGTGTACGGGGCATAAGTCTGTACAGTTCACTAACAGAAAATTTGATATTTTTCAAGGGAATATTTTTCAGTATCACAAAGGCTACATATTTATCTGGTTAATGTAGACTTTGGGGTTGATGTACTAATGGAACAGAGACAGATCTTTCATTAACAATGTGCCATTTATTTGCAAAGTTGATCACTGTTTTTCCTGTGCAAGGCAAAGCAATAGGTTCACTTTAATGCAGACTTCCAGAAAGGCATATACTGTATTTACCTTTACTTTTGTTTCAATGTTGTCTATTCAACCTCTAGAAGTGGAAGGATATCCCTGTGTGAATTTTAAATACCTGTAGTCATAGTTTACACAAGGCTATAACTTCCTTTGTGCCAAGGATGATTGGCTCAGCACTTTCATATAGATGGAGTTGCACGTTGCTCTATACCTGGAAGCATGTGCTGGAAGGAATAGCAGGGAATAAAGGAAAACAGAATATATGCTGTTTGGGAGATTCAAGCAAACCTGTTGCTTTTTCCTAAATAAGCAAAGAAAAGGTCTGTTTTAAGGTCAATATCTAAATACCAAATATAGGCTTTTTAAAAAAACATATTTGATTCATTTTAAAGTGGTTCTAAAGGCTGAAGGTTTTTATTTTAATGCATTCTCTGCATTAAGATAAAAACCTTCCACCCCCTCCCCCCTCCAAAATACTTACACAAGCCAATCTCTATCCAGTGCTGTTTCCAAGAGCAGCGTCACGGCTTTCTCTTTCCCTCTTTACTGGAGTGAGGGTAAAGGGAGCCATTGGTTCCTGCTGCTGTCAATCAAATATAGTGACAAGGGGGGTGGGGCAGGATTGGGGCCAGGCCATTGCACAATTGCGCGTGTTCCCCACACGTGAGAAAAATTACGTTGCTGTTTGGCAGACGTGTGGGGGTGGCAATAATTTTTAATGGCACCCCCACGCATCGGCAAAACATCCATGTTGTCACACACGTGAAATTATATGGTGCTGCAGCTCTGTGAGATTCTGTGCAGCACTATTTTCAAAAATGATCCAAGACTTCTTTCTCTGCGTTTCTGCAGGTAGGGTAGTTCATTGAAATGAATGTGTTCCTCTACCCGCAGAACACAGCTTGCACAAGTGTGAACCAGATCTTAGGTATCCAAGCCTACTTCACATGAATTGTTATTTTATCAAAACTAGTAAAAGCGATTCTTCCTGGTTTCCTCGGTAGACAACACAGTCTTAAATTAAATTAATAAAATAGTGGTCCTGCAATGAGTTCAGTTTACCTATATGGTAATCTGTGAACTGAAAATGTAGATACTACATATATTAAACATTTGTAAATTCAGGCTTGTGTATCTTTAATTACTACTCATTACTTAAAGCGATTGTAATTGTTACCACTTGCTGACCACCTAACTGGGAAAATACGTCACTACTTTGACGTTTAATTGCAGGGTTATGGCTGCAGCTAAGTGCCATAACCTCGGTATTCATTTTTCCCTCAGGCGCCGGTCTTTCTGACAAAAGTTGTCTGAGCGGCGCTTTCCAGTGGTTCCTGGGCTTACCTAGGTGATCAGTAGCTCCAGGAACCGATCCATCGCTGGCAGTGCCTGGGCAAAGAGATGAGCAAAGGAAAGATGGCCTCCGCTCATCTCTATGACCTAGGAGGATTGGAGCGACATTATGAGCGACGTTACTTCCGGTTCCATACCCATGTAAACAAGGCCATTTTTTTTAAGCAAATGATTTTTTTTAAGGGTAGAGAAGAGATTTGAAGTCTTTCAGACCCCAGATCTCTCCATCAAGAGGACCTGTTATGCTGTATTGTTATCACAAGGGATGTTTACGTTCCTTGCTATAGCAATAAAAGTGATCAAAAAACATTTTTTAAAGGGACAGTGTAAACAAAAAAAAAATGTAAAAAAATTATTAAATAAATAAAAATTTTAAGTGCCCCTGTCCCTCCGTACTCGCATGCAGTAGTGAATTCATACATAGGTCACGCCCACATATGTAAACGGTGTTCGCACCACATATGTGAGGTGTCGCCATGAAAGTCAGAGCGAGAGCAATAATTCTAGAACTAGACCTCCCCTGTAACTCTAAATTAGCAACCTGTAGACATTTTTAAAGCATTGCCTATGGAGAATTTGTGGCACCATTCCAGAAGCGTGCAATTTTAAAGCATGACGTGTTAGGTATGTATTTACTCGGCGTACCATCATCTTTCATATATATATATATATATATATATATATATATATATATATATATATATATATATATATATATATATAGTGTTTTTTTTTCTGAAAAATTGCATTTGAAAAAACACTGAGCAAAAACCGTGTGACAAAAAAATTACAATGACCGCCATTGTATTCTCTAGGGTCTCTGAAAAAAAAAAAAAAAAAAAAAATATATATATATATATATATATATATATATATATATATATATATATATATATATATATATAAATAATGTTTGGGGGTTTTAAGTATTTTTCCAAAAAATACAGATTTTTTATTGTAAAAAAGAATGTCAGAAAAATGCCTGATCAGCAAGTGGTTATATAGCAAACATGTCATAGTTATCTGCTCTGTGCAATTGTTTTGAACAAAGCAGCCCCAATCCCCCACTTCTGGGGTCCCCGCCAGTGCTCCTGGTTCCTCCTCCCTTCCGAGTGCCCCATAGCAAGCCTCTTGCTATGGGGGCATTCTTGTGGGCTCAATCCCGAGCCAGCTCTGTGTGCCCATAGGATCATAGATCTAAACATTAGCTAAAATAAACATTATATTGTCTGTATCATGTATACCCTTGAAAAGGGAAGCAACATAACCTCCAACTCCCTTTTAGAACACCATCCTATTAGGTACAGTACACGCACAATGTTCAAAAACTAAAAAGCAGGTAGGAGTGAGAAGCATGAGTGTGGGTGTGTGGAGAACACCTCTTCTGCTGCCAGGGCTCAAATTATTTTTTCCATATTTATAATAGAAGATTAGATTAGTACAGCAGATATCACAACCAATAACATAGAACACGGTGCTGTAAGTATTTAAGTGGTATGACCCTCCTTGAGTATTAAAATAATGCAAACATGAAATGTCAGCAAGTAATACTTTACTGGAATCCGTGTCATTAAGCCTTGTTCTGCTTGGTACTGCTTAGTCTTATCGGAATTCCTCCATGCAAGGTGAGATAACATACTCAAGCAAATCAAATATGTTTATGGCTGAGAATAAATAAGTACTATGTACATATTATGAAAAAATAACAGGTAAACTCCCTAGAAAATCTTAATAAGTTTGAGGGCTACAGTGTCCCATTTGGATATCAAACATAGAACCTCAGGTCTGGGACAAACATCTTATACATATATACGTACATAGAAATATAATGTATATACACATATATTGTACAATCACCCACACAGCCAATGTAAAATTTTAAACCAATGTACCTTACCTTATATATGGTAAATGACCATTTATGTAGCCAAAATATGTATTTGATTTGTTCTGCATGGAGTTGGAATAGCTTAGATCAGGGGTAGGCAACCTTAGAGAGATAGACATCTACTTGAACAACACTGATGAAGTCAAAGATCACCGGGCACAGTGTCCAGTTGTGAGGGCTGGTTCACACCAGAACACAGTGCCAGAAAGGCATGTTCCATGTGTGTTTACTGCACCATGTTCAAAACGCACTGCCTTTGTGATCAACTGTGGGTGACGATACATTGTTAACCCCAAATGTAGATCGCAAAAGCACTAAATATAAAAACAATATTATTATACGAGAGTGCAGGGGTTGGGAGTGTGTTACGCTCACAATGCAGGGATCGAGAGTGCACTCAGACTGCAGGGATTGTGTGAGGGGGGATGATGTGAAGGGTAGTAGAGGACACTGCTATGGGGGTGGACCAGCCCATAAGAGTGACAACTGTCGCTTCACACCACCACCCCCCCCCACACCACACACACACAATGTAGTGTCCTCTCCCCCCCTTCCCTCCCATAGCATTCTACCTGCAAACACATGAGACCAAGAGGCAGCACAGTTCTGGACAGGGGGCAGGAGCTGGCCAAGTGACTATTCATATTAACAAGCTGGTGATTGGTTGCTTAGGACCTTGCAACCAATCACCTGTGGGTTAACTAGAAAAGTTAATTTGTCCACCCTCTGTCCTGAGCTGTGCTGCCTCTCACTCTCCGCTGTTCACTGATGACAGCGGTGGAGGAGGAAGGAGGGGAGGGAGAGAGGAGGACCGAAGGCTCGGCAGAGGAGGCTAAGGGTGGAGAGAGGACCAGAGAGGACTGGCAGCTAGCAGTAGGAGGCGAGGGTCGGCGGCACAGACCTGTTCTACCAGTCACCTACCCGTGGTCAACAGGTAGCCCACGATCGACGGATTTCCAACCCCCAGCTTAGATTATCTGCCAGGTTGCTTTGCTATGGACAAATTGGGGAGATTTTTCCTTGCTACCTGTCCAGGAAAGGCTGTAAAGGTGAAAACTCTCCAATGGAAAACTCTCCAACGGAAATACAAATATAATTAAAACACTTTTTTATCAGAGGTGGCATAGGATTAGAACCTGGTAAGGGTACTGTTACTATCTACAGTATGTTGGAACTGGGAAAACTTTCCCTCACTTGCTGGCTTGAGGTACTCTCAACAGGAAGTGAGGGTAAAGCGTGAGGGTAAAGCTCCCTAACACGGGAACAGAGACCAAAAATGTCTGGTGTAAACTTTATTACACTCTATCTAACATGAAAGAAAATAGTTGGCTTTAAAGTGAGCTCCAGACAAAGCTATTTTTTTATTGTTGGGTAGAAGGAAAAAGGGCTGGAACATCTGTCAGGTTTTTACTGTAGTCTGAAAGTCTGTCTAATGGGGCAAAGACGACAATAAAAAATATTGTAGCTGTGGGAAGGGTTAAAACCCTTACATGATGGCTTCTTATATCTAAGACTCTTGAGGTAAGATGTTCCAGCTCCACCTAACAGCCACAGCCACAAAGCCAAAGCTGAAACAAACTCCTCAGTAGAGTCTCTATAAAATTGAATAAATAACTGGGAATTGTACCTGCCAGTTGTGACACATTTCTTTTGGCTTGTTAGGAAAGGAAAGAGACACAAACCAGTGTAGGGGAATCTTACTAGTGTGTGTCTCAACCCACCGGAATCAACCAAAAATGTTAATATTGATTTAAGGTAAAGAGTAAATAAAAAATTATTTATTTGTGAGTTATTACAGCAGAATAAGGAGTTATTTTGGCTTGCTTACCTGAATAAACATCCAAAAGAATTGGCTGAGGTAAAAATAGTGTGTGATAGCTGCCAGACCAGCACAGCCTTCATTAGAGAGCTCTCGGCTAATGTATGCAGAGGCCAGGAAGGAGATCTGCAACAGAACACAGGATTCTATTAAAGCAACCAAAATTTTCAGGGCAAAAGTTCATTAGCAATGCAGTTAAACACATCATGGTGTGCATGTGATTACAGGACTGTTACAATAACTGTTTCCTATGGGTCATGATAAAAGAGAAACAAGCGCCACCTAAGTGCGGTATTAACATAAAAAATGTATTCACAAATGGTTAAAAATTACTTACAGGATACAGTAAGGAAACTTCATCAACATGAAAAGTCCGCCGCTCATTCCTGTCCTTAGGAACCCACCAGTAGACTCCAATAGCTTTGAATGGGAACGATAGATTATGAATGCCCTGTGTCTCCACAGGGTTCTGCAGACTAGGGTCTCATGTTCCGTTGTTCACATTCACAGCTATTGAAGTCTACTGGCCTAGGAACAGAAGGAAAACTTGGAACCCCTTGGAATTAATTCGTTTTCTGCAGTGATTTGCCATAAAATTGTGATCTGATCATTATCTAAGTCACAATAGACAAACACAATGTGCTTAAGCTGATAACATATAAACAATTCTTATTTCTCATGTCTTTATTGAACACACCCATTAAACATTCACAGTGCTGGAGAAAAGAGTAAGTAAACCCTAGGAATTAATAGCTGGTTGAACTTCCTTTGGCAGTAATGAGTTGAATCAAGCACTTTCCGCATGTCTGAATCAGACCTGCACAACGCTCAGGAGGAATTTTTGACCATTCCTTTTTACAAAACTGCTTCAGCTCAGACACATTTGTAGAATGTTTGGTGTGAATGGCTTTCTTGAGGTCATTCCACAGCATCTCTATGGGGTTAAGGCCTGGGATCTGATAGGGCCACTTCAAAAGGTGCATTTGCTTTTTCTGAAGCCAGTCTGTGGTGGGTTTACTACTTAGGGTCATTGTCCTGCTGCATCACCCAACTTCTACTAAGCTTCAGCTAGTGGACAGCCACCATGACATTATACTGTAGGATATTTTGGTAACACTGGAAATTCATTTTCCCCTCCATGGTGGCAAGTAGTCCAAGCACTAAGGCAGCGAAGCAAGCAAAAATTGTGATGTTCCCTCCACCAAACCACACTGTTGGGATAATGTTTTCATTTAATTGGTAAACTGTGCCCTTTTTGCACCATATATAGTACTAAGTATTCTTCCTGAATAATTAAACTTTTTCTTAATCAGTCCACAAACCATTTTCCCAGCAGTGTTGCAGTTTGCGAAGGTGCTCCTCCATGGTGCTCTGCCATGGGATTGTGGATTAAGGATACTGCTTTGTGCCTTGGGAGTCATCTTGGCTAGGTGCCCACTCCTAGGAAGAGAAGCCACAGTACTAAATGGTCTCCATTTAGGCTGGGTTCACACTATTGCGTATTGGATGTGGGTTCCCCGCATCCAATTCGCAATAGCAGGAGATTTTGACAGGCTGTCTATGGAGCCGGTGCGAATTTGCACAGGGGTCATGTGCGTCTTTTGGTTAGTTTGAGGTCCAAATTCAGCCAAAATTTCGGGCTGAAATCGGACCTGAAACGGTGAACAGGAATGCACTGGACCCCTGCTGTGAGCCGTATGTGGCGATAATGTGAACCCCGACCTAATAAGTAATTTGTCTAACTGTCGATTGAAGAATGTCTAAATACTTTGAGGCTGCTTTGTACCCTTTCCAGCTTAGGGAATCAAGATCAACTACTCTTGATCATACGTCTTCAGAGAGCTCCTTTTTGTGAGGCTTGGTTCACATCAGCTGATGCTTCCTATTAACAGCAATCTTAAAATGTTTGAGTATCTTTTATCAATCACAGTAGCTCTAAACCACACCTCTAAACTCATTTCATTAATTGAACTCCAAGTGTGCAAACTACTGACTCCAATTAGCTTTATTAATTGAAGTAATTAGTTTATGGGATCACATACTTTTTCCTCTAGCACTGAGAACGTTTAATGGGTGTGTTCAATAAATACATGAGAAATTAGCTTGTCCATTGTTGTGACTTAGATGAGGATCAGATCACATTTTATGGCAAGTTGCTGGTGAAAACCAGTTAATTCAAAGGGGTTTACATACTTTTTCATGTCACTGTACATTGGTTTAGGCAAATAAAATCTTTACCTTGACAAATAAATCTCTAAAGGATACTAAAAAGATCAAACTATCATCAAGTCTACCAGTGTCATTTAAATAAACAAGACAAAAAGTTAATTTAGCCCCAGCTAGCACCAGGGAACCAGGAAAACACTTGCAAATAATGGAGTATGGATTATGAAGCTGTAAATAATAGCATAATTGTTCGCTAGTGATGATATAAAATTTCATTGTACAAAATCAATGTGATGTTCTTAGGATAATCTAAAAGTTATACTTTATTTTACCCCAATGCAATGATGATTCCTACACACAAAATATGTTTTAAAATTTCCTTGAGGGAAGATTCTGATTAGTAGGTTTATAGGAGAATATCAGCTGGAAGAACATAAGCTTTGGAAAATACAATATCTGTGTTTGAATTTAAAAGAGTTTGAGTGCTATTTTTCTACAAGGCATCCTTGTAAAATCAACTGTAAGAATCAAGAGAGAACTGGTTTTCAGTCGATCAAGATTGGAAAGCACGGAGACCTGAATGTAAAATGCCATGAGCTTGCTAACCCAAAGCTAATGGGATTAATGTAGTCTTACGTTTGGTTTGATAAGCCCAGTAACATGCCACGGCATGGTTGTTTTTCGGCTCTCAAAAGTATTCAAGTTCATGTACAGTATAAACAAAATATGGCAAGTTCGGACATAACAGACGTATTACTGCACAATTGGGGGTCTCTTGCAAAATATATTTAAACGTACATGAAAACAGTTAGCTTAAACACATGAATAAAGGCATTAGACTGTCTCCTCTTGAAATGCAATAACAAACTATCTTGTCATGCAAAACCTTATTCAAAACAACTTGAGATTAACATTCCTTTATAAGAATAATAAAACCTGAGTTCAGCAGTTTCCAAATGCTGCTTATTGATGTTGTAAATACAGGCTTATGTCCTAGAACAAAATATAGTTATTTTTCTTAAATATCTTATCCATTGGATTGTTTTTCTAACATTCTTTAATTTGCCAAAATGGCCAAGGGGACTAATCAGGACACTAAAAAGTGAAACTCTTTTCTACCTGCTGCATTAAACTGGCCACAAATGAAAAGAAAGTCAAACGAAAAATCAAGTTGGTACACCGATCATTCAATTATCGTATGGTTAGCATGTTTACTGCAACAGTCAAACAATAAAAGGAAGGAACACCACCTTCCCAAGAGAAAGCAGAACTTTGGAGGATGTGGGGTTGTCACTGAGGTAAGCACAAACACAATTTTCATATAAAAAATATTTTTTATTGTACAACCATAGTTAACGTTTCTAATTGAGTATAAAAAACATATACAAATATGCAGACAATAGCCCAGCGGCTATAATAGTTTTTGTATTTATAAATTCCAGTGTATACATAGATTGGCTTTATTGGTACATTATGAACCAATGCGTTTTGCACGTAAAAGTTCCAGGGTCAAGATCTGATGGACATTGGATCATACCCACGGGGACCCAGGCGGGTCTGGTTTTGATACCCAGAGCACTTGTATGACCAAACTGCACAGATGGCTCAAGGGCTTGGCTCCAGCAGTGATTGTGCCATTTGTGCAGTTTGGACGTACAAGTACTCTGGGTATCAAAACCATAACTGCCTGGGTCATCGTGTGTATGATCCAATGTCCATCAGATCTTGAACCTGGAACTTTTACCGTAGGCCAGTTGTACTTAAGTTGATATATATTCAAATTCCCTGAAGAAGCAGAGATATTGTTCTGCGAAACGCATTGGTCCATAATTTACCAATCAAGTCAATCTATGTATACACTGAAATTTGTAAATATGGAAACTAATATAGCCGCTGGGCTATTGTCTGCATATTTGTATATGTTTTTTATACTCAACTAGAAATTTTAAGTATGGCTGTACAATAAAAAAAATTTTTTATATGAAAATTGTGTTTGTGCTCCCCTCAGTGACAACCCCACATCCATCATAATCTTTGCTTTCTCTTGGGAAGGTGGTGTTCCTTCCTTTTATTGTTTTACTACATACCTAGGTTGCGGATGAGGATTTTGTCCCGATAACTGGTGCAATTTAGCTTTTAGATATTTACTGCAACAGTCAATTTCCGTTTTTCAAGATCACAAATGAACAAACATGTTGGAGATTTTTTTCAGAACAAATGATTTTCTAATCGTTTGTAGGTGAATTGTTTGGAAAGAAAAATTCTATGTGAAATGCATATAAGCAGTTGGGGTAGTAGTAGAAATCAATCGGAAGAAAACAATGTTTAATGTTGAAAACGTTGAGAAAAATTATGAATTTTACTGATACAATTTTTTGGTCAAATTTTCTTCTTTTTTTTTTTTTTACTCATTTATGGCCAGCTTTACTTCATTTACTTTGCCAGATCACTCTAATTTTGTATCACTTATCCATACACTGATAAGTTTCCTTTTGTCCCGCCCATGTGCATCAGTAATGCTGGCCATAGGTTACTCTTTTTTTTTTCGATCAGCCAAGCCAGGAAAAGATGACTTACAAGTTATGTGCTGCAGCTCTGTGCCCAAATGACTGTTACAGAATATATGTTCCTGTGTATGGTGTTGCGCATGGATACAGTCTGTCAGTATGTCAATGCGATGTTAGAGATCATGGCCATCTTGGAGAAGTTCCAATAAAGTGCAGAAAATGCATTACTTGTGTGGATATTAATTTTTCTTTAATATTAGGGCCAAAGGCAAGGGATGCTGTGAGCGGGCCTAAGGCCAGGACTTTGGAACAATATGGTTAAGGCTTTCATCTATCAGCAGGTGTGTTGTTGTCCTATTCAAGAAGAAGCAGGGCAGGAACTCAAGCAGTTTGGCACCAACAACTAGTCAGTCACAAGCCTCCTTATATCCCAATTTTCCTCAAGTCTAACCCTGAAGGCCGATAGCATAGAGCACCCAGGACTAAAACAGTTTTGTCCTTTAATTCAAGCAGAACTAAACCCTCCCATTCTTTACAGCCAGGGAAGCTGCCATCCTTGCGTGTGAATAGGTGATCAGCTATGACACCAGCCATTTGATGGCTTAACAGTTCAGTTCAGAGCTAACATAAGCACACTAGTATTTGTAACAAAGCATACCTTGAATGCACCTGTTTTGAGAAACAGTTAAAGTAAAAAAACGAACTACTTTAAAAAATGTTCCCTCCACACTCCTAACATCTATTCTGACTAACCTTTGTAAGAAAGATCTGTATACTTACTTATTTTCAGGCCGCTCCGGTCCAGTTACATGATCTCTCCTGTGTCAGCCAGCACCAGCTGCAGGGGAGAGGAGAGAGTGCTCAACAATTGCAGGTAATTCTTGGGAGTGGTGACATTACACATAGGCTCCTAAGGCCCATCTGGCGCTCTCTCCTCACCAACTGCAGTAGCTGCTGGCAGACAGAGGGATCCAGTTCATGTGACCAGACTAAATGGGCTGAAAACAGGAAAGTATACAGATCTTTTTAAAACAGATTAGGGTCAGCAGTTTGTAGGGCAGCCTAAATAGGCCATTAGTTTGTAGGGCAGTGTACAGTGGGTTATCAAAGCAGAGAACAGTGTGCAGCGGGTCAGCAGGGGAGTGTACGAGTCAGTAGGGCAGGGTCAGTAGAGCTCATAACAGGGGTCAGCAGACTAGAGAAAAGAGGTTATCAGAGAAGAGGACAGAGTCACTGCTTGCAGAGCACACAGCAGATCTCCTCCTCCACCCCACACAGCACAAAGCTAAGATCGGATTCCCTTACAGACACAGCATCCATCTGCATAGTGTGCAGGTGGTTACTGCAGTTGCCATTCCGATCGGGAAATTTCACAGGTCAGAACTGCAACAATGCCACCAGCTACATACTGTGCAGATAAAGGCAGTGTCTGTAAGGAAATCTGATCTCAGCTAAGTGCTGTGAAGGGAGGAGGAGATCTGTTGAGTGCCCTCATTTCATGTCTCAGCATAAATCCCTCCCCCTAAAAAAAAAAAAAAAAAATCCTCTGCAAGCCCAAATTTTCCCCCAATAATACAATAATTCCCACTCCTTCCTTTCCAAATCCCCCCCGCACAAATCGTTGCAACTCAATCTGACCTCCCAGCTCAAATGCCCCCATTGACCCCGCACAAATCTCCTCCACCCAAAAGAATAAACCATCCTAGCACATTCTCTCTCCCCTCAAATTTCCCATCCTAGCGCAAATCCTCCCCGCAAAATCCCCCTTCCAAGCACAAATCCTATTCCCCAAATCCCCCCTCTTAGCAAAATTCCCCCCAATCCCCCCTCCTAGCACAAATCCCCCCAAATTCACCCTCCAACGCAAATCCTCCCCAGTCCTCTCCTCTTAACCCAAATTCCCCCACCCCCTCCTAGCACAAATCCCCGTCCTAACCCAAATTCCCTCTCCTAGCAATAATTCCCACCCCAACCCCCCTCCTAGCACATATCCCCCCCCAATTCACCCTCCTAGCACATATCCATCCCCTCCTAGTACATATCCACCCATCCCCCCTCCTAGCAAATATCCCCCCTCAAAATTACCCCAGCACAAATAGCTGCCAATCCCTCATCCTCTCATCATAAGCTCAAATTATTGTCCCCCCCAAAACGCCACCTCCCCACATTGTGTTCCCCCGCCTGTAAGTTTCACTACCTCACACACAGGATTGCTAGATCGGGACTGTACACATTTTGAATACCCGCACCCTACCTCCTCCAAGGACTGCTCATCTCTTGGTAGCAATAAAAGTGTGTTGAATTTGTTTAAAAAACTGTGTCGGCAGGTAATCAAACTGTGTACAATCCCGATCTAGTGATCCTGTGTGATCTGTTGTGTAAGGGAGGGCACAACACAGCCCGCTCTCTCCTCTCTACCACTGCCACTGTCTGGACTTTACCAAACACAATTGACTGCACTAGGCTGCCTACTTATGTCCCGGCCCTGAGTGTGGGAATGGAGGAAGGAACTCAACCAGCCACATACAGTGTCAATGAGGGGACCAGCCTGGGAGGACACAATGGAAATCTGGGGGGTGCAGCCCACCCCAGTACCCCCCTAGATCCAGCCATGTCTTGTAGGGGTTTCCAACATCGCTGCATAATATGGAAAACAAATAAATATAAGCATATTAGCCTCTTGGCTTTGTTTTGCATCCCACTGCTCAGGTCTCAGTCTTAGACCTCTGGCTTGATCCCACAAACTAGCTCACTCTCAGTACTGTTGTGGTCTTGTGCAACCTCTGTACCTGTTGGTCTCCACTCTCCAGTAAAACCTGGGCACAGCTCTCTTCAGAGCCTCTGAGCTCCTGACCCTATTCCAGGACTTACAAAACCTGGAGAAAACCAAAGGTTAGTTTTCTCCACTCTAAACAGAATTTCTGGAGCCCCTCAGTCTGCATCCTCGAGAATCCTATGTACCTTTTAGCTCTTTTTCCACAGTGGCAGGGCCCTTCACAGTCACACTACATCATGAATGACATCTCAGTGAAGTGGTAACATTATGTCTTACTACAGTTCCAGATGTACTACACATGACATTAAAGTGGGGATCCAACCTTGGGGTAAATAAAATTAAAAGTCAGCAGCTACAAATACTGCAGCGGCTGACTTTTAATATAAGGGCACTTACCTGTCCAGGGAGCCCGCGTAATCGGCACCCCAAGCCAATCTATCTATCGGCTCCAGGTGCAGGCGCCTGCATTGCTAGTAAGAGGAACCAGCAGTGAAGCCTTCAGGCTTCACAGCCAGCTTCCTACTGCACATGCACGGGTGGCGTGGTGCTTTCTGAATGGTCCCGTCATCTTCTGGGACACACACAGTCCACATATTTAACTCCCACAGCCTCCTGTTAAAAAAGCACTATATTAAAAATGAGTAATGTACATTGAAAGAAAATGTAAAAAAAATCTTGGGAAAGCTAAGGATCCAAATTCCTGCAAGAGCACAGGACTGTACAGAAGCTTGTTCTTACAGGATTTGGGATCCTCAACTTTCTCTGCATCCCACGAGAAGAGCCACTGAGGTAACCCTCGCCTAGGTAAGCCCACCAGGACCCAAGTGTAGAGTAAACATTTTTTACAGCTTTCGCTCAAAGTGTTTTTTTATTTTTTATTTCTTCAATTCAGCATTTTTTTATGTGTATATATAAAACTCAGATGCATGATCTTTCCTTTTAGCAGCCTAGGCGTTAACTCATTTTTACTGGAAATGAAAACATAAATGAAACAGGATGTACGGGGTCAGCATATGACTGCTATTCAGACTCAGAGTGTGCTAAGCATTTGTCAACAATTCCTAATTATTCAGCAGAACAGAAGAACAAAGGCTACAACTGATCCCATCTCCCACTTGTACAGATCCCACTCACTGCTAGAGAAAAAGGTTATGTTAGAGTATGTTGCAGTTTTAATTCTAGCTTTCCTTCCAGTTTATTTTAACTAATTATGTCACTGCTAAGATTGTTAGGTTACTGTATTTCAATCAGTATAGACAAGCAACATTTAAAAAACAACTCCATCCATGAAGCTCTTACAAAGTTTCTCATCAAATGTGAAGAAATAGCCACTAGCTACACCCCCAACATTTCAGGGGCCCCTTCTCTGATCTATGAGAGCACAATCCCACTGTTATCCACTACTGGCTCCTCAGCTGGGCTAGTTGTTTTACCAAATGAACTGTTTTTCTGACTCTTGTGAGCCGTGGATCCCTACTCAGAACTAAAGTTTTACAGTATCAGATCTTTTGTTGCATCATTCAGAAGGAGAGCAGTCAAATTGCGGATGAGCATGTTAGACAACACAGTGCCTAATGACAAGCTAAAGTTTGAGATGCCCCCTGTGGATGAAAGTGGGAACAGCTCCTCCAGGGTAGTCAAGCAGTTCTGTGTGACCCCTTCCTTAGGTTACTACTAAGAAAGTAGGATAATTTCTAAAAATACCCATTCAAATAAAGTACTGAATCTATTTATTGCAGTATTTATTTGCTTACTGTACTTGTATTGCAAGTATACTGTCTCCCTGTATTTTGCAAAACACTGCGTAAACTGTTGGTGCACTATAAATCCTGTATAATAATAGTAATAATAATACAGTTTACAGTACTTGTAAACCCTTACACATACACACACAGCGATGAAACACATCCCCTTACATGGGTTGTACCTGTTTGTATGCAGCCCTCTCTTCTCTACGTCCTTCTAAAACACACAAATCAAAACAAAAGCTACTTCTCGGCAGCAGAACGCAGGGGGCAGGAATCTGACATCACACACACACTCCATAGCTAGAGCACAGAGCTCTGTGAAACCAGAAATCTGAGTAAAAAGAACGTACACACCACCCCTCTTCACACAATCATAACAAAATACAGTATACACAGCTGAGGCCGGCAGTCAGTTGCTGTGTGCTGGAGAGGAGGGGATGGGGGGGGGGGGGGGGCAGTAGGGCAATCACCCTGGATGCTGTGGAGTCAGTTTGGATTATTATCGGTGACTTATGCAGACAGCAAAGAGAATTGACACTCGGTGCTTTGGATTGAGGCAAGTATATAATGATATGATTTGTTAATTTTTCATGTTAGAGGTTTACAATTGCTTTAAAGCAAAATTCCAAATTTAGATTATTAGTTCCTTTATAACACCCTGCCCTTTTCTCTCATTAAACACAAACCAGTGCCTGGATGACCACAAAAAAAAATGACTGAAAACTATAACAATTCTTAGAATTATTGTTCCTGATTGTAATAACAAGAAAAGAACATGCATGCACACAATTCTCAACCTTGATCAATATATATTGGCCTCTTTGCTAAAAAGATATTTTTATAATGTGAAATAGTGATAAAGATTAATTTGGCAGTGTTCACTTTACATTAGATTTGGGAGTAGGGGGAATTGTAGGCTCTCACGCACAGGGCCCTCCTAACCCTATTGTCTTGATTTATGCTCTTCTGTTCCGCTTATTTGGTAAAGTGCTGCATAAACAGTTGCAACAGTTATAATAACAATAATACAGTTATCAGCAAAGAGAAAGGGGACACAAATAGAAAATATAAAGGTTAAGTGGAAAAAAAAGAAATCAATAAGCAAAACAAACAAATAATTAAAAAGCTAGGTGTAGAGATCATAGGTGAGAGTAGAAAATGGAATATAGGGTAAAGCCCACAAAACAAAGTCTGAAGAGAGCCAATTCACCAAAAGAATATTTCGCAAAAACGAGATAGACTACGGGGTTCATTTACTAAATGCAAATTATGTTCACTTTGGAAGAGAATTTTCCCTTAATTTAGCTATGATGACTTCCATCATCCCAATCACATACAAAAACTTGATTGTTTATTTTCCTTGCACTTGATTGGATAGTCCCCGTTTACATGCTGTTACACAACTTTAGGCAAAGATGCCAAACTACATACAACATGTATGCTACTACATAAGGTGCTCAGTATTGCATAAGACTTTAATTATCTGGATATACCTACCTACCTATATATTGCCTTAGTCAGGTGTGGTAAAGTCTTAATATGTATCTGAGAAATCTTATTAGCCAGTTGCCACTGTATGAAAAGTTTTGGAGGTTATTAGGAAAAAGGGCAAAGAAAGCAGTAAAGATAAAAACGCCATAATTCCAGAGAACGGGGAGGGCATAGTTAATCTGGTATGATGGTGGTCAACAAGAACCCCCCCCCCCCGGGAATTGTAGTACTCTGGTAGCAAATGAGGAGAGGCTACCTACAGTAGTTGGGTCTTCTGGAGAGGCTAATAAAATACATTTCTCCCAAGTGCTACGGAAATTCACAAAATGTTACTGTGTGAAAATATAGCTATCTCAAACCTAGTAAACAATATAAACATAACACAAGAAATGGTAATAAGGAATAGATACTAAATTACAGAAGTTTATTAAAGCACATGATACACAATAGAATAAATGCTTTGGATGAATGACAGCCCCAGCCTGAAAAAAACCTGTTGTGCGGTTAAAAATGTGACAACATCCCTCCTAAAGTATCACAAAATAACCCCCACATAATTATGGAAACACAACAAAGCATGACCTAGCGCAATACAATACATACTATAAACAAAACAACACGTCATCATGCAACATTACTGCAGATGTAGTAAATTTAGTTCATATATGAGACTATTCATCCAAAATGGAAGCAATGCAATGTGTTGTGAGACTTAGCATTATATAACTACCTGCTTTCTATTCAGACTTGTGTAGCGGTACCCCCGTAGTAGAATGTAGTAGTTCCTCCTGTCACCCTGCCCAGTCCGGCATTCACTTCCAGTCACTCTCCAGACAATAAACAGTCCATCAACTTTGTTTTTTTTTATATTTTATTGAGGGATTAGAACTTGGGGTAAAGGAATTCATGGGATGCCCAGGAAATGATTCTTGCATGGTATAGGACAGTTTAGATATTCTCCTTCAGCAAAACACTTACTGCAGACTATCTCTCCTTGTCCCTCCAGCACAATTCTTCAGGCTCAGCTAGCAAATGGTTTGGCCTAACTCTGGTTTCAGCCAGGGCTTAGCAAAGTTCCTTATTAGAGGCATAGACCACGGGCCCCTTTAGTGTAGCAACAAAAATTGGAAAAGTCTTTAGTGCTGGTTGACCTTTTTTGGTGGACTACTGATCCCAGGCAGCCCTTTGCAGACCCTGACAGCTCTCCCAGCTGCAGCAGCCAACTTTGCCAGTAACATCACAGTCTCTCCCACTGGCTCTACAGCCATCTGACTGCCTCCCAGTCCTCTCCGGCATGCCTCTCCCAGCTCTCACGACTGTGCCTGTCACTCACCGACACCTGATGGATCCCACCTGGAGACTTGCCCGGCAGTATTCCTCGTTGTCCTCTCCTGTTCAGGAAACCCCTTGGGTTGTGTGAACAAAAAAAAAGAAAAATAGCCCTGGGACTTTAGATGAGGTGAGAGAGGTTTAGCCAATGTCCACAGCGAACCCTGAGACAAAATCAATTTATTTGTTTCAAAATGTCATGTAACGGAGCGGCAACAACAATGATTGTGAGTTACCCAGCATAATAGCCAATGTACACAACACAGATGAAAGTAAATATACAAAAATTTATTACAAATGTTATACATCAATGGGCAACAATAAAACTTGAAAGTTGCTGGGTCAGTAAATACACATACAGAATAAGAAAATAAAATGTACATACATGTGGACAGGGAAGTATGTAAACATAATGCAGACCTCAATAATACCCAGCATGTACCGGCATAAAACAAGCATCAATAAAGCCCTATGCATTTCGCAAGACCCTGCTCGCTTCTTCAGGGGCGGATGCATGAATGTTGTATCTGCAATGTAAGTAATAAGATCAATAAATGTATGTTGTTGATAAGTGGGGGCAGGCGGAATAATTGGCATGAGAGGTCTGAAACAGAGACCTCATACTTACCGAGGGTCTGAGATAAATCGCCAAACTCTGGATATCAAGATGGCAGCAGTGTAGTACATCCAGCTCGGGAGCTGAGGAGGTGGAACAAACAAAGGCCACAACAGGAAAACATCCGGAGGATCAGCATGGTCTGGGTAGGGGTATTTCTCACTGTGGTCTCCACTTAGCCCCTTAAAATCGTGTCTGGAAAATGTCTGCAAGGATGCACATATATCAGAGGGCATCATAATTGCAAAATGAGCTTAATGTATAGGGTTCTAAAATTTAAATTATATATACATAAAGATGTAAATAAGTGAATTAAGCTTATTAGAGTATGTTGGTATGAAGGACTATCTGAGATATGGAATATGGTAAATGCATGAATGCAGACCAACATGGTTATAAAGCTGGTATGGGCAGAGAGACTACGGGGTAATAAAATTATAAATTATATAAGTATTACATGTGTGCAGGCCTTTTTTTCTCTGAAAATACGTGCAGGAACTTAACCACGACCCCCGAAATCCCCTTCTCCCCCACACACACCCTCTATCAAATAGTGGGTGTGGTTAAATTTCACACTGGGGGAGTCTTAAAGAGCATTAAATAACAGGAGTGCATTACATACAGAGGGCAGAGTTCAAAGGGGGGGGTTACACACAGAGTGCAGAATTCAGGGTTGCTCTACGTGCAGAGTTCGGTGGTATACTACCTACATAGTGCAACGTTCAGGGGTGAGCTACACAGAGTGCAGAGGTAATCCTTCTCCCACAGCTTACCTCTGTATCCCCCATCCACATCTCACTTTCAACCCACTTCAGCTCTGACCTCTGCATGCAATCCCCACCCCCATTGCCTTACTCTCCCCCTTCCTTGAAATCTCCACCATCTTCCACATTACAACTTTTGCTGCTGTGTTAAGCTGAAGCACCCAGCCGGCTCTAGTACCTTCCCTCACACTGTAGGTTGCACCGTCTTTCTCACTTGCAGGGAGATCATCCAGTGGGGGTGTCGGCATCCACACTGCACCCTGAACACCTGCTTTTCTTTTTTCCCCATCCTGCACTCAGTGGGAGCTGTTCGGAAGATCAGATCTGTGTGAGCCTTTGGGAGACAAGCTGTCACTTTTAAACACAGAAGCCGGACTTCTGTGTTTACAAGTAATGGTGGTGAGCAGAGAGCAGGGGGCCTGAGTTAGAGGTGGTGGAACTGAGTTCCACCAAGTTCCAGCTGAAAAAAAGCCCTGCATGTGTGTAAAAACAATGTAACAAACCCAATAGGTGTCAGGAAAGTAAAAAAGTTGTACCTCCATTGAGGTACAACTTTTTTACTTTCCTGACACCTATTGGGTTTGTTACATTGTTTTTACACACATGTAATACTTATATCATTTCTATATTACCCCATAGTCTCTCTGCCCATACCAGCTTTATAACCATGTTGGTCTGCATTCATGCATTTACCATATTCCATATCTCAGATAGTCCTTCATACCAACATACTCTAATAAGCTTAATTCACTTATTTACATCTTTATGTATATATAAATTACATTTTAGAACCCTATACATTAAGCTCATTTTGCAATTATGATGCCCTCTGATATATGTGCATCCTTGCAGACATTTTCCAGACACGATTTTAAGGGGCTAAGTGGAGGCCGCAGTGAGAAATACCCCTACCCAGACCATGCTGATCCTCCGGATGTTCCCCTGTTGTGGCCTTTGTTTGTTCCGCCTACTCAGCTCCCGAGCTGTATGCACTACACTGCTGCCATCTTGCTATCCAGAGTTTGGCGATATAGCTCAGACCCTCGGCAAGTATGAGGTCTCTGTTTCAGACCTCTCTTGTAAATTATTCCTCCTACCCCCACTTAACAAGATACATTTATTGGTCTTATTACTTACATTGCAGATACAACATTCATGCATCCGCCCCTGAAGCAGCGAGCAGGGTCTCGTGAAATGCATAGGGCTTTATTGATGCTTGTTTTATGCCAGTACATGCTGGGTATTATTGATGTCGGCATTATGTTTACATACTTCCCTGTCCACATGTATGTACATTTTATTTTCTTATTCTGTATGAGTAGTTACTGACCCAGCAACTTTCAAGTTTTATTGTTGCTCATTGATGTATAACATTTGTAATACATTTTTGTATATTTACTTTCATCTGTGTTGTGTACATTGGCTATTATGCCGGGTAACTCACAATCATTGTTGTTGCTGCTCCGTTACATAACATTTTGTATCGAATAAATTGATTTTGTCTCAGTGTTCGCTGTGGACATTGGCTAAACCTAGGGCTATTTTTCTTGTTTTTTTTGTGCACTATTAGGGATGGAGGTGTCAGAGGGGTCACACCAGACCTTAATCTAATTTCTTGGGTTGTGTGGGGTTCCTTCACAGCTCTGAGCCTGGGTCCAAGGTCACCCCCCCCCCAGACTGGGGGGCTCCCTCCAAGGCTCTGACAGCCTAATGGGGCGTACACACGGTCGGACTTTTCACATGCAAAAGTCCGCCGGACGCTGCCGGACCAAATCCGGCAGACAATCCGACCGTGTGTGGTCTCCATCGGACTTCCGACGGACCGTTTCGGCCGGAAATCCGACGTACTTTAGATTTGAAACTTGCTTCAAATCTTACGTCGTAACTCCACCGGACTCAGTTCCTGACGGAAAGCCCGTTCGTCTGTATGCTGGTCCGACGGACCAGATACGACGGAGGAGCAGGGTACTGCATATTGCGCTCGCTGCAATAGGAAAAACAAATTTTTCCATTGCGGCGAGCGAGGGGGGCATCCCAGGCCCTTAGGTCTGGTATTGAACTTTAAGGGGAACCCCCTAGCCGAAAAACCGGCATGGGGGTCCCCCCAAAATCCATACCAGACCCCGATTCGAGCACGCAGCCCGGCCGGTCAGGAAAGGGGGTGGGGACGATCGAGCGCCCCCCCTCCTGAACCATACCAGGCCGCATGCCCTCAACATGGGGGGTGCTTTGGGGGAGGGGGCGCCTTGCGGTGCCCCCCACCACAAAGCACTTTGTCCCCATGTTGATGAGGACAAGGGCCTCTTCCCGACAACCCTGGCCGTTGGTTGTCGGGGTCTGCGGGCGGGGGGCTTATCGGAATCCGGAAGCCCCCTATAATACGAGGGCCCCCAGATCCCGGCCCCCCCACCCTATGTGAATGAGTATGGGGTACATGGTACCCCTACCCATTCACCTAGGGAAAAAGTGTAAATAATAAAACACAACACAGGTTTTTAAAATATTTTATTAAACAGCTCGGGGGGGGATCTTGCTCCGGCTTCGGGGGTCCCTCTTCTCCCGGCGTCCGGTTGGTTCTTCGGCCGGCCCCTCCGCTGTCTTCAGGTAGCTCTATTGCCAGCGGAGGTCCGGGCTTCTGGGCTTCTGGGCTTCTCTTCTCTTCCCCAGATGTTGACACGACGCTCTCTCCGGCTGGACTGGTCTCTGAGGGCTCCGTTGTGACTTATATAGGCGGAGACCCCGCCCCCATATGATGTCACAGTCCCTGGGCATGCCCCCTAAAACGTCACAGTCCCAGCATGCCCAGGGACTGTGACATCATATGGGGGCAGGGTCTCCGCCTATATAAGTCACAACGGAGCCCTCAGAGACCAGTCCAGCCGGAGAGAGCGTCGTGTCAACATCTGGGGAAGAGAAGAGAAGCCCAGAAGCCCAGAAGCCCGGACCTCCGCTGGCAATAGAGCTACCTGAAGACAGCGGAGGGGCCGGCCGAAGAACCAACCGGACGCCGGGAGAAGAGGGACCCCCGAAGCCGGAGCAAGATCCCCCCCCAGAGCTGTTTAATAAAATATTTTAAAAACCTGTGTTGTGTTTTATTATTTACACTTTTTCCCTAGGTGAATGGGTAGGGGTACCATGTACCCCATACTCATTCACATAGGGTGGGGGGGCCGGGATCTGGGGGCCCTCATATTATAGGGGGCTTCCGGATTCCGATAAGCCCCCCGCCCATAGACCCCGACAACCAACGGCCAGGGTTGTCGGGAAGAGGCCCTTGTCCTCATCAACATGGGGACAAGGTGCTTTGTGGTGGGGGGGCACCGCAAGGCGCCCCCTCCCCCAAAGCACCCCCCATGTTGAGGGCATGCGGCCTGGTACAGTTCAGGAGGGGGGGGCGCTCGATCGTCCCCACCCCCTTTCCTGACCGGCCGGGCTGCGTGCTCGGATCGGGGTCTGGTATGGATTTTGGGGGGGACCCCACGCCGGTTTTTCGGCGTAGGGGGTTCCCCTTAAAGTTCAATACCAGACCTAAGGGCCTGGGATGCCTGCGACGGGGCTCGCAAGGTTTCAATCTCGCCAAAAAAAGCGGCGAGATTGAATTCCTTTTCTAGTCCCGTCGTACCCGAGTCACGTTCAAAATGAACGGACTTGTCCGTGTGTGGGAAAGTCCTTCATTCTGAAAGTCCGGCGGAAGTCCGTCGGGAAGACCAGATTCCGGAAAGTCCGGCCGTGTGTAGGCAAGTCTGGCCGTTCAGAAAGTCCGGCGGTAGTCCGCCAGAAGTCTGGCGGCAAGTACGTCGGACCTAGCTTTCCAGAAAGTCCGACCGTGTGTACGCCCCATAATACTTCATCTCCAGATCATTCACCCAAACAACTCCTCCCCAGCTGGGCTGACCATGGGCACTTAAGGAGGCCTGCCCCCTGCCAATCCAAATCGGGGCTTGGTCAGGGCTCCTCAGAACACCCCAGACAGCTCCACCCTTCTTCCACTCCTTCTTTCTTGAAGCCTCTAGAAGCAGAAGGGAGGTAACCGAAAGCTGAAACCAGCTGTGAGTCACCAGCCTATTCTAAGCCACTCCCAGCCACAGATCAATACAACAGCCTGCCTAAATTAACCTGCACTGACAAAAATCTCAACTCTAGCACTTACCGAAGTAGAAGGTGCTACACTTGCAATCACAACATTAGACAGAGGCAAGTCTTCCAGCACCAACGTAGTATTAGTTTGCTGCTCTAAGATGTCATGGGTAGCAATCAAAGTGGCATCAACGCACAAGGTATACTTCCTTTAGCCCACAGAAATCTGTCCCTACCATAAAAAAAGGCTAAAGGCTCAGAGGCTAAATTTTGTTCTCCCAACTATCTGAGCAATATTCTGCACATCTCTCCGGTCTGTGAATCTTGATGAAAATCACCAAACAACAAAATGAATAAAACAAGCACACATTAAAACTAGTGATCATCTACAGAGTAATATCTATCATGGTTTATTAAATATCCCTAATGATTAGTTTTCATCATTCGTGTTAACCTCTGCAGATTTCTTATTTTAGACTCTAATGACAATAAATACAAAATAACTGGCCCCACACCTGGCCATTATTTGCAATTAAATTTGGATTATTATCATATTAATAAACTAACCTTTCTAGACAAATTATATTGCTGTCTGAGATCATACCGAGTCCGGAAAAGAGGATAATCTCTGATTAGATAAGTAAAAGCATTTATTAGCAGACAGACTTTTATTATTCACCAGCAAGCTTTGTTTTATATTTTAGGAAATAACAGAACAATATTTAAAAGAGAAGTAGAAAGCTTTTTCAGTCATACTTCTTTTATGGGTCACAGGAGTGCACTTATTTTAGTTTTGTGACCTAGAGTCAGCTGACGAGGCAAAGCCCCTCCAAGCTCTGGAAAGATCCGACAATTTTGTTAAAGTGTTTGCTAATCCAAAAAAAAGAAAAATTACAGATCCTGGACCCTTAACCTCCCTAGCAATAATCCCGAGTGTGGCTCGGGGTTAATTTCCAGTACCAAAAGCGATAACCCCGAGCCATACTCGGGTTTACCCCGTAGTATCCAGGTACAGGTACTTACCTTGTCCCTAGGATCCTGTGATGTCCTCCCGCTGTATCCTTCAGCCGGATCCTCCGCCTGATGTATCAGTGTTCCGGGCTCCGTTCACTGCGAGTGTCGCGATGCATGGGGGCGGAGCCCAGGGGCAAATTCAAGAAAGTACAAAAAACATAACACATACAATACATTGTAATCTGTAGATTACATTACTGTATCAAATCATTTCACCTCAGTTTTGTCCCTAGTGCTTTGTCCAGTGCCTTGCCTGCACTTTTACCATTCTTTCTGCCATTCTTTCTGCCTGGAAACTTGAGAACGTCCATGGCATCCAAAAATCACTGTTTTCTAGCTGGTCTAAAACCACTTTTGATGTAGAGGGACACTTTCCATTGTCCTGATTGTGACGTCGGAATTTGTGCAGTCCCATGTTTCAAAATTTTTCATACCTGGGATGTTTACTAAACCAATATGCAGTGTCTAGTATTAAGTGACTAGTAATATTGAACCCTTGTTTGGACAAATTTCAGTGCTTTTATTATTGTATTAATGTATTATAATATTTTTTTGTTCAATCTTAGTTTTATTGAAAAGTTATTTAGACAAGTAACATATATACATACATTAATGGTATTATCATACCATCAAAACATCTTACAAATACACTATACAAACTAACAAACAAAAACAATAAACAACCACAAGGGGGTAGAAAAAAAAGGGGGGGGGGGAGATAGCAAAAATTTTTGACATAGAGACTTCCTGTATTGAAACTTTGTTAGATCATATTTAGGTACTGTTCTAGTTTCCGCTAAAACCCTCTAGTTTCCTGTTGATTCCCTGAAGGCCCTCCAGGGGGCCCATATCTGCTGACATTTTTCGAGCATGTTTAAATCATGTGCCAGGAGGGTCTCCATCTTCTCAGTATGGTTCATTTCCACTACCCATTCATTCACTAATGGGGATTGTACTGATCGCCAATGGCACGGAATAACCAGTCTCGCAGCTATCACCCAATGTCTAAGCAGACACTTTTTGATATTTTTATAAGAGCCTGGTAAGATGGACAGCAGGGTAATTTGAGGTGTATTGGGGATTACCTCCCCTGTAACTATAGTATACAACTGCATAATAATGTCACAGAATTTACAAATTTGAGGGCATTCCCACCATATGTGTATCAACGAGCCCTTGGCAGAATGACATCGCCAACATTTATCTGATGCTTCTGGCAATATATGCTGTAAGGATGTTGGACATTGATACCAATGGGAAACAAGCTTATAGTTTGTCTCTTGGGCTTTAGTTGCCAATGACAAACAGTGTGTGAGGGTAAAAGACTTCTCCCACTCTTCTGCTCCTATTTGAACCTTCAGATCACATGCCCATTTATTTGTAAATTCTGGGAGCTCAGGGTGATTTTTTTCAATAAGAATCTTATAAATTGCTGATAAGACGTGTTTTGGTCTAGTGCTTTGCACCAAGATGGTGAGAGATTTAAATCTCTGTCAAAAAATTTGTTTAAGGGAATAGAGGACAAAAAAGACAATAGTTGCTGATATTCCATCTATTGCCTAAATGAAGGCTGTTGTGTAGGCATTAAGTTCATTATGGGTGGAAGTTTACCCTGACAAAGAATTTGATTCACTCTTCGGTGAGACTCTTTATTCCACGTAAGAAAATGTATCCGGTCTACTGCAGGTGGAAATTGTGTTGCCAAATAAAGGTGTCATTGGTCCTATTTATGAAGAGAGTATATTATTATTTTTTTTATAATTATTTATAGTTATTTATTATATTATAATTTATGATTTCGTGTTTCAAACTATCTTTCCAGGGATGTCTACTAGACTCTTGTTTGGACAGATTTAAGTGAGTTATTCCTAAGAATTACAGGCCTACAATATAAAACAACAAATTTCCATGCAAAACAATGTACCGCTTTGAAAATCAGACATAATCATACCGCCAGGGAGGTTAAAGCAGATTTAACAGCACAGTGCTTGTGCTGTGTAATTTGCCCCTCTCTAAACTGTAAAAAACCTCCCTGAACCTGCCACTTCCTGTGTCCCCCTCTCTGTACTGACCACAATAATCAGGGCTGCTGAGCCCTGACCACTATATTCAGAGTACGTCCCTTCGTCATTTGCAGCCCTGCTCTCGGCTCTCCTCTCTCCCCCTCCTCCCTGTCTGTCAGCTCCATGTCTGTGTCTCTGCCCCCCCATCCCCACCTCTATTAGTATAAATAAACTTTTACAAAATGTCACTGCCAGCCCCTCTATTATAGGCAGCCATAGCACACTGTATGAGTATTTTATAAAAACGAGCGTTGTAAATACAGTTTTACCGTGATTTTCAGGCCACTTATGTGAATCACGGCTGGTCTCCAGGGCTACTGCGGGAGGTGCTGAGCGGCCATGTGATCACCCCTGCTGATGTCAGAGGGAGATCTTGGGCCCTCCTGCAGAAGGCATGTATCAGAGGTATATAGCGGCCGCGAGTCATGTGCCCAGAGCAAACTAAGAACTGAACTGGTTGCTCAGTTCTCATTCTCAGAACTGACGTGGGACAGCTGCAGCATCAGTGTGGATGTTTGTTTTTTTCAAGGGGTTGATATTTATCATTTTATGTAGCTCTACTATATGTTATTGCATGTGCTGGAATATAATATTTTTTCCTTCACAAGTTCTTTAGGTGAAATCTAACAATAGCAGTCACAGTATAGGTTCACTGTGCACCTTAAGGTGTAACTATGGGCAAAATAAAAGATGTCATGTAGGATGCAGTCTGTCACTAGCTTTACCACAACTGTTTTTCCCCATTGTAACATCACTGTAAAAACAGTTTTATTGGCTGTAGAACCTGCCAGTAAGGCAGGCCATATATTATTAAAAAAAAAATAATTCATTTGTCCATTCAATGTGGATGGTGGAATCACCCCCCAGCTCTATTGTGTTCTGCTGGCAAAGAGTCTTCCCCCCTGGCTGAATACAATGATCTGTGTTCCTAGCTATAGCCAGAGGCACTGATGGGGCCAAAAAACCAACAGGCTGGTGTACAGAAGTCGCTCGAGAAATTGACTTTTGTAAAACCAGCCTGCTCATACATGGATCAAAATGCATTCAGTTCCTGCTGAACTGAACAATTCCGATCCATGTATGACCAACTTAAGTCTTTTACATTTGAACTTCCTTTAAGAGATCAAGCTGTCCAGCAAACGCGGCATTTTCCACTGACAGGGGTAGTTACAATGGTTGGTTCTTTATTCATATAGGGAAAGCATAACTAAACCCCCAGAAATACTTACCTCCACCTTCCAGTAATGCTGCAGTTACATCCCTTGCTGGCCAATGTCATTTTCTCCCCAGGCTTCTTATGGGTGCTGGGTTTTCGACCTCTTGATTGGTTGGAGGTAGAAAGACGCCATCCCACAAATGTGCATGGGAGTCAGTCATTCCGGCACAGCCAAAGTGTGCTGTAACTGCTTAAAAAGTGTTAGATGAAGTTAAGTGACTAGTAAATTAGAACCTACATAAAGTCCATCTAAATCTACTAATCCATCCAAAACCCTCCCCATGTGTTGACAATGCTGCGGTCCAAGGGTGGCTATGCTGCTCCTCCACAGAAACAGTAAGCAGGAAGTGTCCTTTACTAACCATATCACCAGGTGAAAATAAAGAAAATTAATGCATCCACCACATCGAAGCACTCGTAAGCTGCATCACATTTTTTTTCTTCGGCTTAGATACATTTGAACCCTTTCACAGCCACCTCCGTATCCCTTACGGCAGAGGCAGCAGGGCGTTTTACACACACTCACAAGCACACTTCACAAGCCAAGTTTCAGCTTTTTCTGACCCCTGAAGCATAAAATTACACTCAAGCACTTATACCCCCATAATTTTTTTAGCCCGCCCATACGCACACACATGATTGTAAAAGTGCCGGACAGGGACGCATAAGTATGAAAACATTGCTTGTGATACATGTTACATTTTTCCGTACATGCCGGCGTGAGAGCATAAATACTAGGGACACTATTCACAGTTAATTCTAAACTGATGACCTGTACGGGCTTTTAAAGTGTTGCCTATGGAAATAATAAGGTACCAAAGTTCATTGCCATTTGCAGGTGGGCGCAAGTTTAAAGCTTGACATGTATAGTATCTATTACTCGGCTAAACCTCATCTTTTATATTTTACCAAAAATTGGATAATATATTGCATTTGTATGCCCTAAAATTTATTTTAATGTATTTGTTATTGAAATTTTGTGCTCGATAGATTGTTGCTCAAATGTCGCGTGGCATAACAAATTGTAATTACCACCATTTTATTTCCCACTGTGTCTGCTTTCAGAAAATTTGTTGGTTTTAATTATTCTAATGCTAACTTACAGAAGATAGGTAACATTGCAAAGCAACAAGATACTGCTTTTCTGGATGGATCAACAGGATGTATTCTGTACTAGCTGACCATATTCTTAGCCTAAAAAAGAAAACTTTGGATTTAGGCGTTTTTCAGGTGCTTTAGCGCTAAAAATAGCATCTATAAAGTGCCTGAAAAAAGCCTCAGCTGCAATCCCAGTGTGAAAGGGGGTCATGCTACTTTACTGTGTGTGTGAGATTGGATGAGGGGGTTGAAGTTGGTGAAGCACATAGATGTTTTTGGAGTACTAGATTATTGTTTATTAGTTTATTACTGATTATTATGCTATACTTAACATTACTCGTTATTATGCTATACTTCATACAGAATGTCACGACCGCTAACTTTCTACTTACTATCTTTTTGATGCATCTGAAGCTGCAATTCTTGGCTCTAAAATAGGAAAACAACCTGTAAAATAGCCATGACTCCAAATAAAAGGTATGATTAAAAGGGCATACAGTTTCCCATAAAGAATAACTAAAACTTAAATTACCGGTAAACTAAAATAGAATAATAGGCAAGCAACTCTCTACAGACTGTAACAGACTGCTATAAATAGAATAACCCAGTCCTTGTATCTGTATACAAAACATATTTTACAGATCAATAAAAAATGTACAATGTAAACAATAATTGCATATTTTCATAATTATGATCATGTAGAAGAATATTTTTTTCTTTGCATAACGTCACACTTGCATGTTGATTTTGTTTTTTTTGAAGGCTGCTGCATTCTTTATATTCTTTCACTCTCCTTCATCCCACCTCTATTCTGCCTTCCGCTGACAGCTGCTTCTGGTTCAAACTGGCTGGCTCTAGACATAGCAGCATCCTCTTTGTGGTCTGCGCTCGCCTTCAAAGCTTTTGTTTCCACTAGGAGTGCACAAAAAAAATCCCAGGAAAAAAATAGCCTAAAATGACTCCTACTGCACCGCTGATTCTGCATTATAGCAAACATCACATATGAAATATTCACCAGAAACCATCCTGGAATCATTATTTTCCACAATATAAATGGTGAGAAAGAATTTTGTGAGCACTGGGTTCCAACCATACTTGTGAAAAAAAAGTTTTATTTATCAACCTGTAAACAATATACTGTACTATATAATAACATTACTAGATTAAATTTGGCTAGAATCGGTATATACAAGATACTGACCATGGTGCATCCGTATTTATATCCTGCAACAATTTAAAATGACCCTGTCAGAAATTTATAAATGCAAATAAAATAGCTCCTTGTGAAAAAAAAGAAAGAAAAAAAAAGATTTAAATACTTATATCTCCTGCTGCAAAACACAACTCTGTTCCAGAAAAATCACCTGCTGAAGTCTGTAAAGAAACTTCTGGGAGAGTCAATCTTTTGTGCCGCCCACGTCTGCTCACTGGGTCCTAGCACCAACTCTTATTGTGGAGAACATAGGAGATTGACACTTCCCGGAAATGTCGGTTTCCTCACAGATTTAAGCTGGCCATATATGGGTCAGTTTTTGACCCAATTCCCCCATGCACACATTTGATGAAGATGCCGTAACCCTCCTCTCTGTGTCATTATATTCTGACAGCAGGACTCCCCCGCCATCAAAATAAACTGATCAGTGCTGCAGTTGCTTGGCTGCAATCGCTGATCAAATAGAAATTTTCCAGCAGGACCGCTCATGAAATGTTGATCAACAGATGGACATTTCATAAACAGAAATGGTCATAGATGGATAAAAATTTGAGTCATGTATAGCCAGCTTTAGGCTGGAGATTCTTGTTGACCGAGGCCAGATTCGGAAACAGGAGAAGTTACGATTTACATTCTTTTTTACAAGGTGCTGTTTTATTTTGACCTATAAATTGACAGGGTCACTTTATAGCAAATGTGTGCCCATGTCAGCCAGAGAGCACTTCGCAAACTTAATAAATTGAACTGACGCCACCATATTTACTACACCCAGGAGCAGGGTCCTACCATTGGTCCCAGTGGGTCCATTGGACCCAGGCAGCACTTTGAGAGGGGCAGCAAACTGAACCACGGCTGCCTCTCCTTCTCTTCTATTTACCTAGCAAATTGACGGCCAAGATTTTTTTCCCAGCAGTTTTGTGTGTCATCAAAACAACTGCCCCCTGGGCCACTCCGCCTGCCCCTATACTACCCTAGCCTGTCCATATACTACCCTAGCCCACCCCTATACTGCTCTAGCCCACCTACTGGAATTGAACATAATGGTATGTCATATAATTTTGCATATAGACAAGGTGCCTTTGCATGTAAATCTGACTTCCATGATAAATTTAATTTTAGTTTTAATTATCATGATATTAAATAATGGATGTGGGGTCCTTTTGGTGGGTGTGATTTCATTCTTGGACCCAGGCAGCACAATGTCTTGGGCTAGCCCTGCCTAGGAGGGTGGGGAGCAAGGGCTTCCATGCGATTATTGCCCTCCAAATAGTACATCTGTTCTGAAGCATGCTCCCAACACAAGCTCTGTCACTGTTTGCATATAACTACAGAAGCAGATTTCTCAGCTGGGACAGATGAACATTTGTAAAGCAATATTGTTGCTTTAATTCTAAACTCTGAGAAATATGAAAATTCTCCCTTGCAATGTGCTGCACCCATTATGCAAGTGTTGACTGCTTATTTATTCTATGGGAGAGTAAAAACACTTTTACCTATCTGATCCTTTCCTCCCCCTCCGGCAGATGACACCCCCATTGTTCTGATGGAGGACTGTCCCTCAGTGTTATCATGCCCAATGTAGGGCTCTGGACCCTGTATCAGTCTTGATGATGTCAGGACCACTGGAGCATGAAAGAGAAGACACTGCAGGGGCAAGTCTAGCAGTGCGGAGGAGCGGAGGATAGGGTATTTACAGTATATGTAATTTTCTCTGCCCTACTGCAAGGGAGAATTTCCCAAGTTTCCTGGAGTTCAGCTTGAAGTTACTTCATTTTGTCAGGTACGCTTTGAAAAATAAAACTGACATTTTTAAAGCTATGCTCAGACTTTAATTAAAGCGTAAGTCCAGTCAAATACTATATATACTTAAACCTACTCCCACCCCCATTCTAAGCCTATTCTATCTACCCTGTAAAGAAATGATATCTATATTGAAAGAGAGAATTGCTGAATGTTTGAGAATCAGATTGAAAATTTCATAAAAAAGAACCAAGATATGGGATTTTTAAGGTGCCAAAACATGAAAACATATAATAAATCAAACGTATCAAACTTTTATTAGAAACATTTAAAAATCAACATTTGTTGTCAGAAATACCCACAAAATACATGGAACAGATGCAACTGATTGGATCTCTACATGTTTCGCCATAATGATGGCTTCCTCAGGAGAACTCTTATCAGACAAAATAAAACAAAAATATAATTTAATAAGAACAAACATTATGTCACAATATTAGACCAATTTCTCAAGTGTGCAAAGGCCTGTGCATTATTTCATAGGGTCTCCTTTAACTGGATGTTGATAAGCATTTAACATTAAAATCTAATAGATGTTTGGCTCCAAAACCACAGGGATAGACCAAAATGGATATTTGATGAAATCAGAGAGAGGCACAAAGACGCCACCCCTATTGGCCCCACTGAGAGGGAAATTGCAAGTGTAAGTGGTCCATATAAGACTAAACCATAAACAGAAATAAAGTAGTTGTTTTCTGCCTACCTGTAAAAACAGTGGGCAGCAATAAATCCTAGTTGGAAGGTAACAAATCCAAAAATTCCCCAATTGTTTTCCTGTTCCACAATATGAGAGGGAGCAAGGAATAGTTTTCAACAAAACTAAAGGTTCAAAAGAATCACTGTGGACCTAGATCAAAAAATGGCATATGAGCTAATTATAGTTACTAAAAACTTTCCCTTGACTTTAATGAGAATCACCTTTTCAGTCAAAAGAGCGGCTTACCTTGTAGGATACCATGCAAAAGATTCCTCTACCTCTTCTGTACTGAGCCACGGCTAATTTGCCATGGACTGGCAAGCTTTTATACCCCCTCCACCCCCACCAGCATCCAGTTGCACTGGTGGTGGCGCAAACGCCAAGACAAGGCAGTGTCGCATGCCCAGGCTGTGCCAGAAATTACGTCAAGCGCCATTCGACGCAAAACGTCCTGCGTCATATCACACGAACCAGGCGCCATGCCTACAAACAATGCCCATAGAGGGTCGTGGCTGCAAAAATAGCCATCGCCCCTGAATGACACATCACTGATTGAACAATCACAAAGACCATCCGAACAGCGACATCTCACTATAGGGACCGGGCAAGAAACACTGCCAAATGGCGCCATCCCGGCGAGCCATACAGGATTCCCAATGCTCACCAAGGATGTTGCCCTGGGTGTCCATGTGATCGCCTAATCCCAGTCTATACCCTAATTTTAGTCCCATCAAGGGATCTATCTAATATGTGCCATGGGAGTTTTTTTTCCCCCAACTTGAGAAAATATCTCTAAATTTAAAGTCAGGTAAGTAATGGTGATAAAGGAGCCTAAATTAAAAAGGAAAATTTAATTTATATGAAGATATTGATAATAACATATCAAATTCCATTAAGGTTTTCTATTGGAGACAAGGCAACAATGCAACAAGCATAACAATGTACACCCAAGTTAGAAATATTTTTTTCCATTACAAAAATAAGTAAATGTAAACAGCTCTAAATTTATTGAGAATAACCTCAATTAAGGCCACTTCATGGAGAACCATGAAGTTATAGAAAGGGCTTGAAGCTAATGGATTAATTCATACCCGGATGACTAGTGGCTGTCAGGGGGGGAATCCATCTAGTTTCGCTCTGCAAAATAATTCTATCCACATCACCACCTCTTTCATGTACTGGTATATACTCCAAAGCAAAAAATGTCACCTTTGACAGTTGAAATGAGTGATATAAACCCATACGCCTACTAATTTGGGTTTCCATTTTCTTCTTCGACACAAGGGAAACATGGTCCCTTGTTCGCTGAACATAGAATGCTTTGGGTCTGTATTGCTCTCCATTTGGCAAATCAATTGCGATTGATTTGCCAAATGGGGAGCAATACAGACCCAATTAGTATGCAAACTGTTATTCAGTAGGGGTTGTATACTACATGGAGTGTGAGTATAAAGCATTCTATGTTGGTAAGACCAAAAGGCATTTTTTTCATCGAATAAGGGACCATGTTTCCCTTGTGTCGAAGAAGAAAATGGAAACCCCAATTAGTAGGCGTATGGGTTTATATCACTCCTTTTAACTGTCAAAGACTATATTTTTTGCTTTGGAGTATATACCAGTACATAAAAGAGGTGGTGATGTGGATAGAATTCTTTTGCAGCATAACACTAGATAGATTCACACCCTGACAGCCGCTAGTCATCCAGGTATGAATAAATCCATTAGCTTCAAGCCCTTTTTTATAACTTCATGATTCTCCATGAAATGGCCTTAATTGAGGTTATTTTCAATAAATTTATAGCTGTTTACATTTACTTATTTTTGTAAAAGAAATAAATATTTGTAACTTGGGTGTGCATTGTTATGCTTGTTGCATTGTTGCCTTGTCTCTAATAGAAACCCTTAATGGAATTGGATATGTTAGTATCAATATTTTCATATAAATTATTTTTTTATTTTTTATTTAGACTTAATCACCATTACTTACCTGACTTTAAATTTAGAGATATTCTCTCAAGTTGGGGGAAAAAAACTCCCCTGGCACATATTAGATAGAGCCCTTGATGGGACTACAATTAGGGTATAGACTGGGATTAGGTGATCACACGGACGCCCGGGGCGTCATCCTTGGTGGGCATCGGGAATCCTGTATGGCTCACATTTGGCTTTGTTTCTTGCCCAGTCCCCAAAGTGAGATTTCACCAAATATCCATTTTGGTCTATCCCTGGGGATATATTTATTGGATTTTAATGCTAAATACTTATCAACATCCAGGTAAAGGAGACCTGTGAAATAATGCACAGGCCTTTGCACACTTGAGAAATCTAATATTGTGACATAATGTTTGTTATTATTAAATTATATTTTTGTATTATTTTGTCTAAATTTTGTTATTTTCAATTTATAGTGATCATACATGCAGTGCCTGATAAAAGTTCTTCTGAGTAAGCCATTGTAATGGTGAAACATGTAGAGATCCAATCAGTTGCATCTGTTCCATGTATTGTATGGCTATTTCTGACAACAAATGTTGATTTTTAAATGTTTCTAATAAAATTTTTATATATTTTTTAATATATTATATGTTTTCGTGTTTTGGCACCTTAAAAATCCCATATCTTGGTTCTTTTTTATGTAAAAGATGTCTATACTTACCTATTCTGAGACCAGACCCAAGCACCCTAAGAATAGGTAAGTATAGACATATTTCCTTTACAGGGTAGTTAAAATAGGCTTAGATTGGGTGTGAGAGCAGGTTTAAGTATTGTTAGCATTTGACTGGACTTCTACTTTAAGCACTTGCAGATTTCAGAAGACTAGGCTGCAATAAATAACATTTTATATAATTTTTTCTATGATAATGTACTTGAACTATTTCCAAATTTTGCAGTTCTGCAGCTTTCATTAAAATTACACATATTGATCAGGCCATGGATTTCCTTGTTCAGATGCTTCCTGTTTTAAGGTGACAGTGCTCTGTCCTTCTCTCTTAATCATGCTTCTGTGATATTGCCCTGGGATACAATCTCATACACTCTGTACTACAAATGGCATAGTCCACTCTTGTCACCACTGGGAAACCCACCCTAAGTAAGGCCATGCAGCCACGGCTTGGGTGCATGCATTAAGACAAGAAGTGACACAAAGAGGTCGCAGGAGATTAGCAGTGCTGAGATGCGACAGAAGAGACAAATGTGAAAACAAGTATTTGATTACAAAAATGAAAAGTGTTTATGATACACAATGCTTTACCTAACAGGGTACCATTCAGTTAGGGTTTATACCTAAAACAGTTTTCAGGTAGCCACTTTCGTTAGGACATGCCATTTCACGCTATTAAAGGCACAAGGTAAACAAGTATAAATATGTCATTACCATGCAGCTTCCTTGTTATGGTCAGGGCCAGATTAACCATTAGGCAGAGTAGACCTGTGCCTATAGAGAAGAGACAAAAAGGCACCTTCCACTGGTATGGTTTTTAGATATGCATTTCTGTCCCCACTATTAATAGAAATCAGTCAAATATTCTAAGCCATGTTAGGACCATAAAGTAAGAAAATATTTTGTGTAAAAGAGGTGATCCTAGCAGACAGACATTTCTTTGGGATCCCACATTTTATACCAGGAGGATCCAGTGATGGAAATCCAACCATTTAAATGGTACATTCAAAACCAGCTGCTGTTTTCCTTTTAAACATTATGACAGCTTTACTCTCTTTTCTCCAGGGATTCATCATCACTTCAACAAGCTCCTACCTGAAGCTTCGGGCAAGATTTCTCATTTTTACAGAGGAGGTTTTGCAACAGTAGAAATTGTGTAAAGGAAAACTGTATTGGCAATAGCACCTGTATTACATAGAGAAACCAGATGCAGCAGGCCTTATGCATCATGTACTATATGTGAAATCTACACATACAGTCACATCATTGCTATGCCTCATACAAGCACCACATACTGGCTGAACAATGCTAACTTTCCTGCAGAGAAAGAATTATTTTAGAATATTGTTCTTGAATTATTGTATAGGTTTAGAGCAGGGGACTCCAAACTTACTAAACATTGGGCCAGTTTACTGTCCTTCAGACCGGACTGTGGCCGTTGGGAGTAGAAAGGGTCCAGACGGCAGTAGGAAAAAACAATGCCCCATCTTTGGTGTCAGTGGGAGGAATTGCACCCCATTGTTTTATTGGGCCCCATTGTTGATGTCATTAGGAGAAATTGTGCCCCATCATTGGCGTGATTGGGAGGAATTGTGTTTCATCATTGGTGTCACTGGGCCTCATTGCTGGTGTCATTGGGAGTAATTGTGCCCAATCGTTGGTGTCATTGGGAGTAATTGTGTCCCATCATTGGTGTCATTAGGAGGAATTCTGCCCATTCATTGGAGCCAGTGATGGGAATTATGCCCCATTTTTGGTATCAGTGGATGAAATAGTGTCCCCAAGGGCTGGATAAAAGCAAGCAAAGGGCCACATCTGGCCCCTGGGCTACAGTTTGGAGACCACTGGTTTAGAGTGATCAATTGTTTGTCCTATAAAGTGATAAGTACAGCCACAAACAAAAATATAATATATTTCAGTTTACAGTCCTTTGATGTGCTGGCTGCCTGAATTTTCTTCTTTTTTTATCAGGCTAAGAACATTTTCAGCAAATACAGAAACAGAAACTACCTGTTGATCTTGACAGAAATGCAATGTCCTTACCACTTCCTGTTCATTGTACCAAAGCATATCTTCCTTCCTAGCTACAGTATCTTCTGTAAAATAACAATTGCCCTTCCCCTTGTGTAATGAAGATGAAGAGATATGAGCATGTCTATAGTCCACATCAAGAGAGCAGCCTAGGGTGACAACCATGGCTCCCTCCATAAATCAGTGAAAGGGTAGATGCGGTGACTCAGGGACAGGAAGTGAGTTATTTGCAGGATTACCAGGAGAAAATAAAGCAAAAGAAGCTAAAAAAGAAAGAAAACAAAACAAATACGGGCACTACACAATCGTGTGTGTTTAATCCTTTGGAGGCAGGATGGGAGGCTCACTGTAGACACCTCTGGCTCTTACTTATTGGGGGAAAACAGCAATGGGACAAGGCTTTTCCATTCTGTCTGATCACTTGTCCAAAGGAACAATTTAAAGGGGTTGTAAAGTCAGAAGGTTTTTTTTATCTTAATGCATTCTATGCATTAAGATGCAAAGCCTTCTGTGTGCAGCAGCCCCCCTCAGCCCCTCTAATACTTACCTGAGGTCCCTGTCTGTCCAGTGAATTCCACAAGTGTCTCATCTGTCCAAAATTTTCCCTCCTGATTGGCTGAGACACAGCAGTGGTGCCATTGGCTGCCGCTGCTTTCAATCAAATTCAGCTAGCCAATGAGGGAGGGTCGGGGCTCCTTGTCTGAATGGACACAGGGAGCTGTGATTCGGCTCGGGTGTCTCCATAGCAAGCTGCTTGTGGGGGCACTCAACAGGAGGGAGGGGCCAGGATCACAGAAGAGGCACCCGAGAAGAGGAGGATAAGGGCTGCTCTGTGCATATCCACTGCAACAGAGCAGGTAAGTATAACATGTTTGTTATTTTTATGGGAAAAAAACAAGACTTTACAATCGCTTTAACTCCAAAAAAGTCTGTGGGTGCCTCAGAGACATTAGATTGTATTTTGGATCAGTCCTGCGGATCATGTTATTTACAGGCACCTTTATTTTGGATAAACCCCTTCCAGGTTTAGATATTAATAACTGTCCATTAATTCATTGTCATTCTGACCAAGAGTATGTATATATATTACAACACACAAAAAGTACTTTTTTATAAAACATGAACTACATTGTATAGACTTTTCTTGTAATCTGGTTTTACTTATTTAAATGATCCTAAGATTTATTCCCGCGATATTAACCTAAAAACCAAATTGTGAACAATCTGACTGTGAAAATATATTTAAAATAATATACCTAAAGTTGACTGTACAATATTGACTGTACAATCCCACTAACTGCTATAGAGTACATTATATACAACTTACTATCATGTCGCACCACATACTTTACAATCTAATTAAAGCAATGATTATCTTTAGATTATCCAATCACTTTTCCCAACAGTTCTTAACCGAGAGTCCTGGATCTGCTTTGATAAAATGTCTTTACAATTCAACTTTAATTTCAACATGTGGCCACCTTCGAGGCCCTTAAATTGGAATTATCGTATCATTTTACTTTGGTGAGTTCGATTGCTACACAAGGCGATGTAACAGGTTGTGAAATCCACTGCATCTTTATTTCCTGACACATCTGAGAAGACACGCTGGTCTTCCAAACTGATTTGCAAGTCGTAACTCAGAAAACGTGTACAGAGCTCCCCCATGTGGTAAGATTTTCAAAAGTGCCAAAGCAAAAAAAAAGTTGACCTATTTTTGTAGATGAGACATAGTTCAAGTATGAAGTGCGTAACTTCCTTCTCTTTATGCGATTATGAAGCACTAGAGAATATTCATCATGCGTCATTATATTTAAAAAAAACAGAAGTAGCATGATGATCATGTGAATTATTGAGAATTTTAGACAAAATATAAATATAATTAATACATATTCAGAAAACTGCTCCTATGAGCAAAATAAAATATATTAAAAGTGAACAAAACTTGAAAACAAAATCATGAAGTCATTTTATCAGCCCATGTGATTCTATAGAAGTTAAGAGAGAAGTGCGAGAATAAAATACATACAAACTCACCTAGGTGGGTGTAGCTTTAAGACCAAGACTAAAGCCGGCCATAGATAATTTGAATCTTGGCTGGTTCAGCAGGAACCAGCCGAGATTCGACCGGCAAGCTGAAAGTACCCAAGCTGATCGATCGATCAACTTGGGTACAACCAGCCTGCCGGATTTTACATGTGATTATCGCTAGCGGCTGTTATAGCTGCTAGCAATAATCACTGTGTTGTCCTAGCGGGGACGGCTTGCCCCGCACTCCCGCTAGGAGAACACAATGGCTCATTGGGAGGGATTCCCCTGTTAGTACTGTCTGTGTTGATGGGGGAATCGAGGAAATTTCTTTCCTGCAACCTGTGGTTGCAGAAAAGAAATTTTCTCCGTCTATGGCCGACCTAAGATCAAAGACCACTGAAGACTCAGTTCTTGGTCTTCAGTGAGTAGAGAGCTGGTGACTGTCAGCCACCAGCTCTCTGCTCCGACCCTCCAGTGCTCACTGTGGAGGGGGCAGGAGCAGCTGGCTCAGCCTCTCTGCGACACGCTGAGAGGCTGAGACAGCTGCCACTCAGGCATCTGGGTGGATTCCAACTGTAAAGCTGACAGAGGGCTTTATACGGATCAAAGGAGCCTGTGACCCAAACTGAGAAGCAGGACCAAAAAAGCTTCGGCCATACTTCTCCTTTAAGCTAGGCCTCAGACAATCACCATTTCTCTGAGCAACTCAAACCATGTAGGTGTTACTGCAAAACACATAATAGGTCACCTATGCCTATTTTTTCAATACAAAGGGGGTTAATTACGAAAGGCAAATCCACTTTGCACTACAAGTGCAAACTAAAGTGCAAAGTGCATTTGATAGTGCACTGAAAATGCACTTATAAGTGCAGTCACTGTAATAGGGCGTACACACGGTTGGACTTTGTTCGGACATTCCGACAACAAAATCCTAGGATTTTTTCCGACGGATGTTGGCTCAAACTTGTCTTGCATACACACAGTCACACCAAGTTGTCGGAAAATCCGATCGTTCTAAACGCGGTGACGTAAAACACGTACGTCGGGACTATAAACAGGGCAGTGGCCAATAGCTTTCATCTCTTTATTTATTCTGAGCATTCGTGGCACTTTGTCCGTCGGATTTGTGTACACACGATCGTAATTTCCGACAACGGATTTTGTTGTCGGAAAATTTTATCTCCTGCTCTCCAACTTTGTGTGTCGGAAAATCCGATGGAAAATGTCCGATGGAGCCCACACACGGTCGGAATTTCCGACAACACGTTCCGATCAGACATTTTCCATAGGAAAATCCGACCGTGTGTACGGGGCATAAATCTGATGGGTAGATCTGAAATGAGGGGAAGCTCTGCTGATTTTATAATCCAATCATGTGCAAGCTAAAATTCTGTTTTTTATTTTTCTTGCATGTCCCCCTCAGATCTACAGCGACTGCACTTCCATGTGCACTTTCAGTGCAATTTCAAGTGCACTTTGCACTTGTAGTTTGCACTTGTAGTGCAAAGTGGATTTAACCCCCATAGTTTAAAAAAAATAAACTGTCTTATAGAGGACTGTGTCTGTGACACAAAAAGAAGTCTGCGTGTGAAACAATGTTTCCTAAGTGTGATAGGACTCATGAAAAATGCAGCATTTTTATCCATTCAGCATTTTTTTTTTGGATCTGATCACAGTTGTATTATTTTTTATGGGCCCACACAATCAAGTGTGTAAAGATAAGTGAACTTGTGCTATGTTCTGCATCTGGACAGCAGCAAGGGGTGCAGTGGTGTACGGGGACATGCAATTCTGTCTCGTGCGATAGAATAAAAAGCACCATGTCTGCATTTTATCACAGCTCATTGTATTGAACCTCTGGGGTGCGTTGCAGTGCAAGCAGGACACATAGAAAACAACAAAACAAAACGGTGACCTGTGTTCATCTATTGCAATAAAATACAGGTCACCACACTAATTCCTAAAGCTGAAGCTAGTAAAATCACAACTTAACATTACTGAGCTCCCTGCCCAGCCTATGCACACAGGCAGGCGCAGTGGCTGAGCCTCGTAAGTGATGCGGAGCTCTGCTGGCTAAAGCACCTGTCTGTGTGACATTCACAGCAGCCGGGCAGTAAACACTTGTAACAGGTTCACTGCCACTAAGCTGAGTGCCTGTGTATGCATGCACCTACCTACCATACAGGGTTGCCACCTGTTCGGGATTCACCCGGACAGTCCGGGGTTTGAATCATGTGTCCAGGATTCAGTCGGCCTGAAACACGGACACAGTATTCAGACAGAAATGTGTCTTGGAACAGGGCCTGACAAGAGGGTGATGGGGCACTATGCGTGCCACATTACTATTCTCTTTTGAGCGCCCAAAGGTGTCCCAGGTCTGTTACAATCTGATATTAAAAGAAAAAAATGTTTGCTGTGCACTGCTAAAGTGTTTGGATTGAAGAAAAAGTGGCAACCCTACTACCATAGGGTAGTCAAATTTTGCATGGTACATAAGGCTAGCTAATTACAACGATACTTATTTTTGCTGGTAGACAGGGTGACCGTTTAGGCTTCTACTTGCACTTGTTCTGTAACACAATCACTAGGCCCCCAGGTCCCATCACCCCAGCCTTGCACTGGAAGTTTGCTGCATGTTCTGTCAAATATGAATTTGGCAAATCAGCAGAAATTTTCTCTGTACAAGCAAATGTTCTATTATAAAACAGGATGTGGAATGTAAACACAAAACTCTATGAACTGTCAGCTATTATAATAGAGTGTGACATTTGACCCATGCAGATATGGTGTGGTTAAAATATAAACACTATAACAGTTTGTATAATCCCAGGGACTCCAAAGGGCAAATGTCGAGGAACATTTCAGAGAACTTTAGCTGAAACTTTTGCAGCAATGCTTTATAAAAAAACAAAAAAATTGATAAATAGCTTTTAAAAATAAAATGTTAGATGTGCAGAATGAATACAGTAAAACCTCGGATTGCGAGTAACGCGGTTTATGAGCACTTCGCAATATGAGCTGTTTTAAAAAAAAATCCTGAGCTGGTTTGTTGTCTCGCAAGACGAGCAAGATTCAGGCCTCTGGGGGGTGCAGTACCGCATTTGGCTGGGGGGGGGGGGGCGCTGGTGACTTTTGAAGAAACTCAGAGCCGCTCAGAGACACTCGGAAACACTCCGTTCCGAGCGTCTCTGAGTGGTTTCCGAGCTTTTCCGAGTGTTTCCATGTGTCTCTGGCGCCCCCCACCTCTGGCCACATGCGGTACTGCATAGACAAGCAGTGGCTGTGGAAAAAATTAGCTGAGTTTCCATTGATTCCTATGGGGAATCTCGCTTTGATATACGAGTGCTTTTGATTACAAGCATTCTTCTGAAACAGAATATGCTTGTAATCCAAGGTACTAACTGTATTAGCTAACATTTAATACTACACTTGAGTAAAGAAGTGGCCTCTCCCCCATTCTCAGAGCTATTCAATGCCAGTACTAAGTACAGGTTATGGGCTCAGAGCCAGGCACCATGAAGGAAAGGTCAGGGCCATACTCTGACTACCTACATAACTTTATAGTGAATATTTAAGTTTTTTTTATTTCACTAACTTTAGCATTATGGCTGCACATTACAAAGAAACAGAATAAAGGTTGCTATTACTGATCTCTGACTGAGAATGCTGGTTGTCTGTCAGTTATGCTTACTACCTCATTTCAGTGATGAGTCACGGACTATCCCAGATCAATACAAGTCTCCTCAAATAGAAGAAGCCTTGCAGTGCTTATCAGGGGCCAAATAGTTCAGTGTGTTGGACTTGAAGAGTGGATACTACCAGATCCCTATGCACCCAGAAGACAAAGAGAAGACGGCCTTTATTTGCCCACTGGGATTTTTTTTAGTTTGATTGGATGCCCCAGGGATTGACTGGAGCTCCTGCCACATTCCAGCGACTGATGGAGAATACGGTGGGTGATATGAACTTGGTAGAAGTATTAGTCTACCTAGATAACATCATCATGTTTGGCCGAACATTGGAAGAACATGAGGCTCGATTGGAGAAGGTTTTCCAGCAATTACATGAAGAGGGGCTGAAGCTGTCATTGGAGAAGTGCCAATTCTATCAGACCTTTGTCACCTACTTAAGACATGTGGTATCTGCAGACGGGATAGCCACTGACCCCCAAAAACTGGAGGTGATCACTTCTTGGCCCCCGCCCAACTAGGTCACCGAATTGAGGTCATTCTTGGGTTTCTGTTGCTACTACAGACGATTTGTGAAGAACTTTTCCCAAATTGCTCGGCCATTGAACAAGATGCTACAGAAGCAAACGGACGAAGAACATCAGAAAACTGAGAAAGGGGGAGGCAGGAAGCCTAGGGAATCTATCCAAGACCAATGGACAGTGAAGTGTGAGAGATCCTTTGAGCGGTTGAAAAGGAGTCTGGTCGAAGCTCACTGACCCCTTGAAGCCTTACGAATGAAATGTGGATGCCAGTAAAGATAGTATTGGGGGAGTGTTGTACCAGGAGTCGGAGGGGAAACTCCACCCAGTAGCCTACGTGAGCCACAGCCTTACTCCTCCTGAGAAGAATTATCCAGTGCACAAGTTGGAGTTCTTGGCCCTCAAGTGGGCCATAGTGCATAAACTCTGAGACTACCTGTATGGAGCCGCCTTTGTGGTGAAGACGGATAACAAACCCCTGACCTACGTACTATCCACTGCTAAGTTGGATGCCACTTGGCATCAGTGGTTAGCTGCTTTATTCGAGTTCCAATTCAGTTTGAAATATCTGCCAGGAGTGGGAAATAGAGACTCTGTTGCTCTTTCACGAAGACCGCACTTCACCCAGAATGGTTAGAGGAGTTGGGTTCACTTGGCTCCCAAAGGAGTACAGGCGGTGTGCCAGGGGATGGAGTATAAAAACAGGGGAGCCATAGGGGCTGAAGCTGTGGGAGTCACCTATGCGGGAGTACCAAAATACTACTGTAACCAAGTACACAGCCAAGAACTGCCTCAGCTGACTAAGGAGGACATGAGAAGAGATCAGCGAGAAGATCCGCTAGGGAATCTAATAAGGAAGTCACTATCGACTAAAGACCCTCGATTATTGATGAATAGTCCCATTGAGGGCGCCAAGGTGATTCATAGGGAATTGGAATGAATGAAAATGGAAGAGGGCGATCATATATCAAAGAGGTCCCTTCGAAGAGGCAGAAAGTGTAAGTCAGCTGTTCCTTCCAGAGAAACATCGTTTGACTGTGTTAACCACCCTCCATGTTAACCATGGTCACTTAGGCCCAGAAAGAACTTTCAAACTAGTCAGGGACCAATTTTACTGGCCGCTAGCACGGTGGCCACGACCCTAGTAGAGAAGTTCTTTGTTCATTGTGGGTTGCCTCAGCGTCTACACTCAGATCAAGGCCGGGACTTAGTCGTTTGCAGACTGTGTGAACTTTTGAACATAAAAAAGTCTAGAACTACCCCTTATCACCCTCAAGGTGATCAACAACCGGAGCATTTCAACCATACTCTCTGGGAACCCTCCCAATAGAGAAGAAACAACATTGGGGAGACCATATCGCTGCCATAGTCCATGCCTACACTAGCACCTCGAATGATTCTACAGGATACTCCTCTTACAGACTGATGTTCAGGAGAGGGGCTCGCTTACCATTGGACCTAGCATTTAGGGGATACTTTGACAGGCTAAGGAGGAATCTAAAGGTAGCTTATGAGAAAGCCAAGGAAGCCTCCACTATCAGAGAACAATGGAATAAGAGACCGAGGTAGGCTCTGAACCGGAAGCTGGATGCAGTAATTTGGGAACGGAACCTGAGTCCTTGGAAGACATACATTCTCGCCTGAGACAAAAGATATGGGTTGCCTCAGCGTCTACACTCAGATCAAGGCCGGGACTTAGTCGTTTGCAGACTGTGTGAACTTTTGAACATAAAAAAGTCTAGAACTACCCCTTATCACCCTCAAGGTGATCAACAACCGGAGCATTTCAACCATACTCTCTGGGAACCCTCCCAATAGAGAAGAAACAACATTGGGGAGACCATATCGCTGCCATAGTCCATGCCTACACTAGCACCTCGAATGATTCTACAGGATACTCCTCTTACAGACTGATGTTCAGGAGAGGGGCTCGCTTACCATTGGACCTAGCATTTAGGGGATACTTTGACAGGCTAAGGAGGAATCTAAAGGTAGCTTATGAGAAAGCCAAGGAAGCCTCCACTATCAGAGAACAATGGAATAAGAGACCGAGGTAGGCTCTGAACCGGAAGCTGGATGCAGTAATTTGGGAACGGAACCTGAGTCCTTGGAAGACATACATTCTCGCCTGAGACAAAAGATATGTCCCCCAAAGAGGTTGACCTATGTCACTCTTGGAGAAAATTACGATGAACTCATACCCACTGTTCAACATCCCATTCAAGCTCTTGCCTCCTTCACTGAGTCTCTGGTGAAGGATGACCTTGATCCACCCTCTGACACTACTGGGTGGGCCACTGATCTACTTTTGGCCTGTCATAAACTTAACATGACCTCCTCTCCTGTTGATGTATACAGTTTGTTATCAGAGGATCCTTCATTAAGCCAGTTATTAGCTGTTGCAGCCTCTAGTTTAGTAGACAATTAATTGATTAGCTTCATGCAGTAGAAGTGACTCTAGGTTATGCCCTGTCTTTCGGGACCAAAGATTTTCAAGTGAGGGGAGGATGTAGCGATATGGACTACCAGCAGAAAGCACCGTACCTTTCAGTGTTTCTAGACATCGCTTGTCCCTTTGGTTATCAGTGTAACCAGTGACCTCATATTTGTGTGCCCTAAAAGTGAATTATGGGATGTATAGTTCTTCAGATAGTTGCTTTGCACCCACGTACCCAGGGATCTTTGCTGTAACATGAAGATTGCTGGGAGTAGCTATAAAAGGATCAAAAAGCCCAGGCAGAGTCTCTTCCTCCTGGGCTTGACGCAAGACGAACTTCTCTTTGCAACAGGGAGAGAGGTTGCGGCCTACCACACAGAGTCTTACTTCCAACCTGAGGCCTAAGGGGCCTAGCTTTGTTATTCGCTGTTGAATGGGGATGAGCCGAACACCCCCGGGTTCGGTTCGCATCCAGAACATGCGAACGGGCCAAAAGTTTGCGCGAACATTCGAACACCGTTAAAGTCTATGGGACTTGAACATGAGAAATCAAAAGTGCAAATTTTAAAGGCTGATATGCAAGTTATTGTCCTAAAAAGGGATTGGGGACCTGGGTCCTGCCCCAGGGGAAATGTATCAATGCAGTGATTTAAATGATGCTTAAAGTGAAAAAATAAAAGTGAAATATTCCTTAAAATATCGTACCTGGGGGGTGTCTATAGTATGCCTGTAAATTGGTAAATTTCCCATGTTTAGAACAGTCCCTGCACAAAATGACATTTCTAAAGGAATAAAAGTCATTTTATTTATGCGTACGGCTGTAATGTAATGTCGGGTCCCGGCAATATGGATGAAAATGACTGAGAAAAACGGCATGGGTAACACCCCAGCCTATTACCAGGCCCTTTGGGTCTTGTATGGATATTAAGGGGAACCTCGCACCCAAATTAAAAAAAGAAAGGCGGTCCAAACAAGACAGGGACTGTAGGTTTATTCTTAAGTTGAATCTGTAATCTATAATTTGGAACAGGTACATTTTTTAAGTGTAGCTCCCGCCAAACAATCTATTTTTAAGCTTTTTGGATAACATAGAGAAGGGTTATCATCACCCCTGTAACAATTGTTTTGCTGTCTGTGCCCCTGTTCAGAAGGCTTCACTTCACTTTCTGTCCCAATGACAATTGGATTTTGAAAATTTGGGGGTTTTAGGGAAACAAGGATTGGTGATAAAAAAGCATCACTGGAGACACCTTTTTCTCATAATAACTCATACAGGAGAGAATTTCCCTTCCTAGGGGTAGATTTCCTCTCACTTCCTGTTGTCTCCCTCCCTCCCTGTAAGTAGGAGTCGTTTGTAAGTCAGATGTTTGAAAGTAGGGGACTGCCTGTATATACTATACGGCCGCCTGCCCTATATACTCTGCAGAAATTTGGGCCTTGGGTGTTGGTGGTACCAGAACACTGTAAGCCCTCACAGTTACTCTTGGTGGGTGCTGGAACGGGCCCTGCTGTGAAACATTATATCAAAAATTGTAATTACATGCCCCTGTTAAACAGGGGTAGAAAAATTGGGTCTTAGGCAGTGGTGGTGCCGCAACACTGTAACCCCTCACAGATTCTGTTGTTGAGCGCAGAAACGAGCCCTGCTGTGAAATATTAGAACAAAAATTGTAATTACATGCCCCTGTTGAACAGGGTCAGAAAAATTGGGCCTTTGGTGGTGGTGTGGTGGTGTTGCCACAACACTGTAAGCCCTCACAGTTACTCTTGGTGGGCGCAGGAATTGGCCCTGCTGTGAAATATTAGATCAAAAATTGTAATTACACGCCCGTTAAACAGGGGCAGAAAAATTGGGTCTTAGGCAGTTTTGGTAGTGCCACAACACTGTAACCCCTCACAGATTCTGTTGTTGAGTGCAGGAACGAGTCCTGCTGTGAAATATTAGATCAAAAATTGTAATTACGCGCCACTGTTAAACAGGGGCAGAAAAATTGGGCCTTTGGTGGTGCCACAACACTGTAACCCTCATAGTTACTCTTGGTGGACGCTGGTACGGGCCTGTGAAATATTATATTAAGAATTGTAATTACATGCCCCCGTTGAACAGGATCAGAAAAATTGGGCCTTTCGTGGTGGTGTGGTGTTGTCGCCACAACACTGTATGCCCTCACAGTTACTCTTGGTGGGAGCAGGAATGAGCCCTGCTGTGAAATATTAGATCAAAAATTGTAATTACATGCCCCTATTAAACAGGGGCAGAAAAATTGGGCTTTAGGCACTGGTGCTGGTGCCCAGAACCAAAAATGTTCTTAGAAGCTATCAACATGAACATTAAGGAGGAATAGGATAGTCACTCATCAGCATAGGCAGTCTTCAAGGGATCTTACATTCATAAAAAAAAAATCGGTTACATCAGCATCGGGTGCTTGGGAGCTGGTGATCCAAGACTGATTCATTTTTATGAAGGTGAGCCAATCAACCGAGTCAGTGGACAGGCGCACTCTGTGATCGGTTACAAAGCTTCCAGCAGCACTGAATGTGAGTTCAGATAGAACGCTGGATGCAGGACAGGCCAGTAGCTCAATTGCATACTGTGCAAGCTCTGGCCAGTGATCCATCCTCAAAACCCAGTAACCCAGTGGATTTTCGGTTGTAAAGGTCTCCATGTCTGATCTTGCCCCAAAGTATTCCTGCACCATGTAAATCAGACGCTGGTGATGGTTGCTGGAACCGATCAGACCTTGAGGCTGTGGACTAAAAAATTGTCTGAACGCATGGGTCAGACAGCCACCTTCTCCACTGCTTCTTCTGTGACTGACCAAAGCCTCACCAACAGGAAGACAAGAGGGACAGTATCACTGATGCATGCACTGTCACTGCTCACCATCCTCGTGGCCTCCTCAAATGGTGACAGGACAGTGCATGCATCCTTGATCATTAGCCACTGGCGTGCCAGCCAGCCGAGCACTGGCATTATATGACCGGTGGAAATGCCCACAGACTTTCCTGGCCTGCCTCAGGAGATCCTGTAAGCCCTGGTACCTACACAAGAATCACTGCACCACCAAATTAAGGACCTGAGCCAAACAGGGAAGATGGGTGAAGTGTCCCTGTCGGAGGGTGGAGAGGAGGTTGGTGCCATTGTCGCAAACCACCATTCCTTACTGAAGCTGGCGTGGTGTCAACCACCTCTGAGCCTGCTCCTGCAGAGCTGCCAGAATCTCTGCCCCAGTGTGGCTCCTGTCCCCTAAACAGACCAACTCAAGCACTACATGTCATCTTTTTGCCTGAGTGCTTGCGTAGCCCCTAGAACGCCTACAGAGCACTGCTGGTTCTGAGGACAAATCTGCACAGGAAGAGGCCATAGAGGAAGAAGAAGAGGAGGGGGTGGAGGAGAGAGGTGTGGCAGAATCACCACTACCAGCATTTTGGAGGCGTGGTGGCGGAACAAGCTCCAACAATACTGCACCCTGTCCTGCATCCTTCCAAGCTGCCATCAGGGTTACCCAGTGCGCCGTGAAAGAAAAGTAACCTCCCTGTCCATGCCTGCTGGACCATGAGTCAGCGGTAATATGCACCTTACCGCTGACCACCCTGTCAAACGAGCCCAAGACATTGCCTTCCACATGCCGGTAGAGAGCTGAAATGGCCTTCGGAGAAAAAAAATGGCGTTTGGGAACCTGCCACTGAGGTACCGCACATTTAATATTCTCGAAAGGGGACAGAGTCTACCAGCTGAAAAAGCAGCAGTTGGAGTGCTAGCAATTTAGCCAAACTAGCATTCAGCCACTGAGCATGTGGATGGCTGGGACCAAATTTCTTTCCCCGGTTTAGCAACTGGGGTAGGGAAATTTGCCTTCTACAATCGGATTTAGGTGTACCACTAGCAGATTGGCCGCAAGTGCTTGGGACACCTAATTCTACACTTTCATTCCTCTCAGTGCAGGTCTCTGAGAGGACTGAAGGTATAGTGGGTTTGGAGATCCCAGCTGATGAGGAGCAAGGAGAGGTCCGCCTTGTTCCTTGGTGTGGGTCTTTTAAGTACTGTCCAATGGACTGCATGGGAGCTCGACATATGTCTGGTCAAGCATGTTGTGCCCAAGCGGCTACTGTTTTGGCCATGCTTGATACGATTCAGACAAATGTTGCAAACAGCAATGGTATCTGCTGCACACGTCTCAAAAAAGGCCCACACCAAAGAACTTTTGAAAAAACGCGCAGAGTCAGCAGCGCCCTGCACATGCTCTGCGGTGTGATGCAGTCGGGTGGCTGTCCTTAAGCTGGCCCCTGGAGGGCATCCTGCCTCGTTGGAGATGTGCCTCCTCCTCTCTTCTATCAGGCACCCACTTAGAGTCAGTAACCTTATCATCCCCTCCCTCCTCGCCACTGGAGCAAACTTGGCAGTCTGCTGAAGCTGGGGGAACATGACTGCCAGTTTCTTGTCCTTCTTGGGCACCCCCTCTCTCTGGGCTGACGTTACTGCCTTCATCCTCAACCTGGGTACCATCATCGGAGACTTAAAAACGCTGCGCAACCTCCTGTAGCAAGCATGTACCCGACACTGTGGTCCAACAGGTCGGGGGACTCCTCAGGACATGATGGTGGGGCTAGGAAAGTAGTGACTGATGCCATTGAGCAGATGGAATAGGCAGCTGCATTGGCAGCCAAACTTCTCTTAGCCTGGATGACAGAGGATGAGGAGGATGAGAACGGCTTTGTCATCCACTTTACCAACTCTTCTGCATGTTGTGGCTCAACACGGCCAGCTGCCGAAGAAAAGGATAGGCGTGCCCCACAGCCACGTGCTGAGGATGCATCGTGTCCACGACCAGCACTGTTGGCTGTAGACACAGAGCCTGCTTGCCCTCTTTTAGTGGCCTGTGAGCATCTGCCTTTCCTTGGTGGCCTTCCAGACATGCTGTAAAATTGCATTAGCAAAACACCGCCTGAGGTTTACTAGAAAAATTACACCAGGAATGGCCTGCAGTCAGGTATAGGCTTGGCTAGACTAGAATGCAGTGGATATATATGTAGGAGACTGTATATATATATCTTTATGCACTGCAGATCACTGAATCACCTGCCTGCCTGAAAGTGTCGTTGAAAACGTACACCAGGAATGGCCTGTAGTCAGGTATAGGCTTGGCTAGACTGGAATGCAGTGGATATACATGTAGGAGACTGTATATATATTTTATGCACTGCGGATCACTGAATCACCTGCCTGCCTGCCTGCCTAAAAGTGTATTTGAAAACGTACACCAGGAACTACCTGCAGTCAGATATAGGCTTGGCTAGACTAGAATGCAGTGGATATATATATGTAGGAGACAGTATGTATATTTTATGCACTGCAGATCACTGAATTGCCTGCCTGCACGTGTTTTTGAAAACGTACACCAGGAATGGCCTGCAGTCAGGTATAGGCTTGGCTAGACTAGAATGCAGTGTATATATATTTTATGCACTGCAGATCACTGAATCACCTGCCTGCCTGAAAGTGTATTTGAAAACTTACACCAGGAATGGCTTGTAGTCAGGTATAGGCTTGGCTAGAATAGAATGCAGTGGATATATATGTAGGAGACTGTAAAATATTTTTGGCACTGCAGATCACTGAATCACCTGCCTGCCTGAAAGTGTATTTGAAAATGTACACCAGGAATGGCCTGCAGTGAGATCTAGCTACACAGGATACAGTGAATATATATATATATATATATATATATATATATATATATATATATACACACACACACACACAAAGCCGGGATGTATATATATACTAAATATACTGCCGCTAACTGAATCAACTGCCTACCTGAAGTAGATTAGAAACAGTACACCAGGAACGGTCTGGTGAGATCTAGCTAACTGAATAAACTGCCTGCTCAAAATAAATGAAATGACACTCTCTCTCTCTTACTATCTCTCTCCGCCAGCAACACACTACACAAGGCCGACGTGCAGGCGGCCTTATATAGCGCGGGTGTGGACTTAACTCCCTGAGCCATAATTGGCCAAAGTCACCCTGCCTTTGGCCAATTATGACTCTCTTTGCTTACGGCGCTGTGATTGGCCAAAGCATGCGGGTCATAGTGCATGCTTGGTTAATCATCAGCCAGCAATGCACTGTGATGACCCAGTGCATTATGGGCCGTGACGCGCCGCCGCTCAAATTTGGCGCGAATGCCCCATCATGTTCGACTCGAACTCGAAGCTCATCCCTACTGTTGGACATCCTTTTGCCCACATCACTCGGATTGCCTACCTGTCGGTGTGGGTGTGTGTAGCAAGCTTCATTTCGGAAGAACGAGACAGCGGATCCGCTGCACGAGTGCTGCTACACGAGTTCCTGTCCAGAAGACATCAGACCAATTTGGTCGTTGGTGAGAGGGCAAATTGCTCGACCTTTATCTATTCATTATCACTATTACAGAGACACTTTGCACAGACATCTTTACCCCAAGAACACTTTACTGCATTGCTTGAACACTGTGCTCAGACTCCTTTAGATCTTCACCACTAGGAATCTATTGCTTTCATTATAACAAAACGAATTACAGTAAACGAGCTCCAACTAGCTGGCGAAGAACATCAGATCTGCAACATGGAACTCTTTTGCCATTATTTATAGGACCCTCTGTAGACCCGCTCCTTTCATTAGGATAGCATAGGCTGGCTAGATTACATCTTTCTCAGTGTGGCAGCATAAGAAGTTAACTGAAACATCCGCTAGGAGGTGACTTCTGATCTAAAGAGAGTGCACATATATGTATATAATATTGTTGTTGTAGAACCATTGTCTTGTGTCATTGGGAGGAATTTGTTTGCTGAGTTGGCGCTGTAATCTCGGCTCAGCAGATTTATTACCTCTCTTTTTGAAATAACTTTTCTTTATTTGGTTCAAGTAAAATATTTCAGAACCTAAATATACTGAGTTGTTTGATTATTGCCACACAGTGCTACAAGGATGTCTGAACTCAGAGTGTCAGGTGGGTTGGAAGGTTCACTTGGTTGTGGTCGTGCAGATGAGCAGGTCTCCTAGGGGGCCATGCTACACTACAAATGCCAAACTTCTGAATTAGACAGGATGAATAGCAATGGGTATACAGTGAAGACACACAATAACAGTCTGAAGACATACAACCACCTCTACTACCCTTTGTGTAAAGGAGAAGTATAGCCAAAGTCTTTTTGGCATTACTTCTCCTCTAGATCACATAAGTGCAGTTGGTTCTGCACTACTGTGATCCGTTTGCAGCCAACAGCAGGCTAAAGCTGGACCAGGCTGTGAAACGATCCCCACGATACGGTCGGAATCCGCCCAGAAGCCTGGACCAGCAGCTGGCTCAGCTTCTTAGCGAACCACTGTGAGCCTGAGCTAGCTGCTCCTGTCCCTTACGCAGCCCAGTGATCCAGTAAGCACTAGAGGGGCAGAGAAGAGAGCTGAGCAATCAGCAGTGTTTGATCCCTTATTTGTCAGAGGTGGCAGGGGATAGCTGCAGCGGGGATCGGTGCTGCAGTCATCTAGGTACGTACGATTGTTTATTTTGTTATAATCCCATACTTCTCTTTTACTTTCTGAATGGGTATTATTTGGCAAGAAGAAACCCTTCTAACCTAGGGATAATGTGCTGATTGGATTTACAGTATATTGTTTAATTTTATGTAAAAATGGGTTGTGTATAGGGATACCTTTCCTCTGAAGCATGGTAGAACTCAGCTTGCCATCAACCCAAAAATTAAAATACCAGCTTTGTTAATGGTAGCCCGTTCAAGGTAAACTATTTCCACAAATTTATGAAGGGTTTATTCTTTTTCACAGAAAAACTGAGGGCTGGGTAATACCTGAATCTTATCAGAAATTAACCATGCTGAGAAGGAATAGTTGTTACATAGTTACATAGTAGGCAAGGTTGAAAAAAGACAAAAGTCCATCAAGTCCAACCTATGTGTATGTTGAAAGATAAGGTACTGCAAATAGCTCATCTATTCTATCTATGGCTGCACAACCAATTTTTGAGATAAGGGCTCAGATTTCATAGAGACCTGAGCCTCAGCCCCATGGCAGATCATTAGATGAAGTCTATAAATCATTAAGCAACTTCCCTTAAGCCTAGTACACGCTACTAGCATTTTTTCTTTCAACTCAGCGGGCTGAATGACAGAAACCGGCCGAACTACTGTACGCACGGTTTGAATGAGACCCGACATTCGGCCCATGTGTACTAGGCTTTAGGCTGGCCATAGGCAGTGCAAATTTATTTCCTACAACCACGGGTTGCGGGAAAGAAATGCGCACAATTCCCCCATCTACACAGACAGTGCTGACAGGAGAATTCCTCCTGCCGAGCAATTGTCTGCTCCCAGCGAGGGGGGTGGTGTGGGGGAAGCTGTCCCCGCTGTAAGAAGACAGTGATTATTGCTAGCGACTATAGCAGCCGCTTTCGATAATCGAAAGTGAATCAGCCTGGCTGGTTGTACCCAAGTTGATCGATCAATCAACTTGGTACAGTCAGCCTTCCACACAGTTCAAATCTCTGCTGATTCCTGCTAAACCGGCTAATATTTGAGCCTTGTATGGCCAGCCTTAGTGGTATGTGGAGAGAATCATAAGCCCAATGCCAATTGCAAATGAAAAATAAAAAAGGAATTACCAAGCATAAATTAAAATAAAGATTGCAGGTTTTGTTGCAAAATCCACCTCCTCCCCTTTCCTTCTGCTGCCACTTGTCTTCTGAGTCAAAGGGCACGTGGGAGAGATTTACTAAAACTGGTGCACTTACAATCTGGTGTAGCTGTGCATGATAGCCAGTCAGCTTCTAACTTCAGGTTGTTCAGTTAAGCTTTGACAATACAACCTGGAAGCCGATTGGTTTCTATGCAGAGCTGCACTAGATTTTGCACCATGCAGTTTTAGTAAATAACCCCCCTAGTGTCATTCAGTCCATCATGTATATAACTCCAGGGGGGTTATTTACTAAAGGAAAATCCACTTTGCACTGCAAGTGCACTTGAAAGTCGCTGAAAGATCCGAGGGGTACATGCAAAGAAAATAAAAAACAACATTTTAGCTTGCACATGATTGGATGATAAAATCAGCAGAGCTTCCCCTCATTTCAGGGGTAGATTTAGAGCGACTGCACTTGCAAGTGCTCTTTCAGTGCACTTGCAAGTGCAAAGTGGATTTGCCCTTCGTAAATAACACCCCTAGTAGTACACCATATTACCTCCCTGGGCTTATGATACTAACGCACAGCACATCGCTCACACTTCATTATGTAAGTGAGAATTATACAATTTTGCAGGTATACGGTATGTGAACTAAAAAAAAAAAAAAATGCAGAGAAGCTTAGTGCCCAAACTGGAGTCAAGTATTAACTCTCCAGAAGATACTGAAAAAAATGTAATCAAAAGTAAACGTGAAGTGGTGAAGTAACAGACCTAGCAGTTTTCCAAGATGCACAATTTCCAGGAATTCAAGTAACTGTCATTTTCTAGCCAATTTAAATAATCAGTTGACCTACAAACAGTAAAACGAGCATGGTGTAATGGCACCCAAGTTAAAATGTTTATAGCTCATAAGAAGTGAGGCACCACAGTGTCTATTGTATGACTGGCACAATATGCCATTCATAGTGACCTTTGTCAGGCCTAAACTATTCTTCCTGTGGTCTGATGGATTCCTTATCTCTACCCTTTGCACAGTTGGATGGAGGACAATTAAGCTGATTTTGCAAGATACTGTTTGCTCTTCCTATGCCAGATTGACCATGCACCTTAACTTTGGGAAAGTTTACCAACAGTTTAGATAAAGCGCGCTAGTCATCCAAATATAAGCATGAGGAGATCAGCCTGGTAATTTTCCTTTTGAATTTTACATGTTTTTTGAAAATAAAATATTACATTAGATATTTAACACTTAAGAATTTTAAAATGCAACAGTTATGATTTATCAAAATATGAAGGCACTTAAAGTGTTAGTAACTCACAATAGTAAAATCAGTCTGTATATGCAGTAAAGCATGCTTGTTCTACTCACTGTGGAACCTAAAAAACTAAGCTTTTGTGCTGCCCTCTGGACATGTCAAGAGCAAACTGCAAGTTTTGTCCATATCATGCTTACCCACAAAGCCACATCCACTAATTAACAGACTCACATTTCCTCTATCCAATACCCAAAATAAAATAAAAAAACTGATAGTGGCTTTAGCCCTTCCCTGCCCTATTTAAAACTATATGGAAAAGATTTGGTGGGAGTTGAGTATTTAAAGTGTTACTACACCCACAACAGTAAAATCAGTCTGTATATGCAGTAAAGCATGCTTGTTATACTAACTGTGGAACCTAAGAGGTTAATTCTCTACATTGTGGAAAAAGGCTGTTTGATCCCGTCTTCTCTGTTCTTCCCCTTCTTCCACAGTCCCCAATACATCTCCTGATAAAACAGAGCCTTGAGGGCAATCTGCACATGCTCAGTTTGGTGTATTGCTACAGAGTTTTTTTTTTATTGTGACAGAGCATGTGATCAGCACAGGCCAATCAGCACTGTCCAGACAGAGGGTCATGGGCCTGTAGCCTTATAGGACAGTCAGAGCAGAAAAAAAACTCCTCCTACAAGCTTTAACCAGAGACTGATAGGAGTCACAAGACTGCTCTAACTGCTGATGAGAAAAGGTATTTAGCAGTTTTTATTTACTAAAACCATTGGATTTCCATGTTCTTTGTACTGTGGGAGACCAGATATAGTGAATTCAGGGTCCTGGGTTTAGTAACACTTTAAGCCTATGTCAAGGAGAAAATACATTTTCTCATCAGCAGTATATAGCAGTCTTGTAACTTCTATCAGTGTCTGGTTAAAGCTTGTAGGCGGAGTTTTTAATTCTCCCCTGATTTTCCTCTGAGGCTACAGGACCCCTGACCCTCTGTTTGGACAGTGCTGACTGGCCCTGTGCTGATCACATGCACCCACCTGTTCTATCAGGAGATGGTTTGGGGACTAGGGAAGAAGGGGAGGATCAGAGAACACTGGATCAAACAGCCGTTTGGCACAATGCAGAGGATTATAAATAAATACATTTCAAAGATCCCTCCTAGTTCTTATCTCAGACTACAGAATAATCAGTCTTTATGTTTTAGGGATCAGAGAGCAGGAGTAGTTAGGTAGTTTAGCAAAAGACTCTGGGCAGGGCTGATAATACTAAGTCCATAAAAAGCTGTCTGTTAGCCCACAACAGGGCTTAGAAGTGGAGTGCATTTCTTTAAAGGTGTTACAGTATGGGTAAATGTGCATATATTATCGAAATATACTTCATACACTTTTTTTTTTGCCTTGACGTAGGCTTAAAGTGTTACTAAACCCAGGACCCTGCATTCACTATATCTGGTCTCCCACAGTACACTGAACATGGAAATCTAATGGTTTTAGTAAATAAAAACTGCTAAATACCTTTTCTCATCAGCAGTTAGAGCAGTCTTGTGACTCCTATCAGTCTCTGGTTAAAGCTTGTAGGAGGAGTTTTTTTTCTGCTCTGACTGTCCTATAAGGCTACAGGCCCATGACCCTCTGTCTGGACAGTGCTGATTGTCCCTGTGCTGATCACATGCTCTGTCACAATAAAAAAAACTCTGTAGCAATACACCAAACTGAGCATGTGCAGATTGCTCCCAAGGCTCTATTTTATCAGGAGATGTATTCGGGACTGTGGAAGAAGGGGAAGAACAGAGAAGACAGGATCAAACAGCCTTTTTCCACAATGTAGAGAATTAACCCCTTAGGTTCCACAGTGAGTATAACAAGCATGCTTTACTGCATATACAGACTGATTTTACTGTTGTGGGTGTAGTAACATTTTAAATACTCAACTCCCACCAAACCTTTTCCATATAGTTTTAAATAGGGCAGGGAAGGGCTAAAGCCACTATCAGTTTTTTTTATTTTATTTTGGGTATTGGATAGAGGAAATGTGAGTCTGTTAATCAGTGGATGTGGCTTTGTGGGTAAGCATGATATGGACAAAACTTGCAGTTTGCTCTTGACATGTCCAGAGGGCAGCACAAAAGCTTAGTTTTTGTAAAATTCCTTTTTTTGTTAGAATAGTATTAATAAAATATTAACTTAAAGAATGTCTACCTTTATTTTATACAAATCGGTGCTCTTCTATAATGCTATATTTTAGAGGAGTATCTCTAGATCCTTCCACTGCTATGGGACAAAGTAATAAGCCACAGGCTAACGCTGATGCAATTAAACATTGGTGTGTACATGAGTACAGGGGCGTTCAGCTATTCGATTCTAATGCCGCGTACACACGGTCGGACTTTCCGGCATACTTGGTCCGGCGGACCAGAGTGTGCCGGACAATCCGCCCGTGTGTGGGCGCCGGCGGACTTTTCCGGCGGACTTTTTCCCAAAAGCCCGCCGGACCTAGATTTGAAGAAAGTTTTAAATCTTTCCGCCAGACTCAGTTTCGGGCGGAAAGTCCGCTCGTGTGTGTGCTGGTCCGACGGAAAGCCCGCTCATGTGTATGCTGGTCCGACGGACCAGATACGACACGAGGGCAGGGTATTGCATCTCGCGCTCGCTGCAATAGGAAAAACAAATTTTCCTATTGCGGCGAGCGCGGGGCATACCAGGCCCTTAGGTCTGGTATTGATTATAAAGGGAACCCCCCTACGCCGAAAAAACGGCGTGGGGTCCCCCCTAAAATCCATACCAGACCCCGATCCGAGCACGCAGCCTGGCCGGTCAGGAAAGGGGGTGGGGACGAGCGAGCGCCCCCCCCCTCCTGAACCGTACCAGGCCACATGCCCTCAACATATAAGTCACAACGCAGCCCTCGGAGAGCAGTCCAGCCGGAGAGAGCGTCGTGTCAACATCTGGAGAAGAGAAGAAGACAAGAAGTCCGGACCTCTGCTGGCAAGAGAGCTACCTGAAGACAGCAGAGGAGCCAGCCGAAGAACTGGAGAGAAGAGAGCGGAGAAGAACCAACTGGACGCCGGGAGAAGATGAAGCGGAGGGACCCCCGAAGCCGGAAGAAGACCCCCGAAGCCGGAGGAAGATCCCCCCCCCGGAGCTGTTTAATAAAATATTTTAAAAACCTGTGTAGTGTGTTTTATTACTTACACTTTTTCCCTAGGTGAATGGGTAGGGGTACCATGTACCCCATACTCATTCACATAGGGTGGGGGGCCGGGATCTGGGGGCCCCCTTATTAAAGGGGGCTCCCAGATTCCGATAAGCCCCCACCCGCAGACCCCGACAACCAACGGCTAGGGTTGTCGGGAAGAGGCCCTTGTCCTCATCAACATGGGGACAAGGTGCTTTGGGGTTGGGGGGGGCCCGCAGGGCGGTCCCCCTCCCCCAAAGCACCCACCCCCCATGTTGAGGGCATGTGGCCTGGTACGGTTCAGGAGGGGGGGGGCGCTCGCTCGTCCCCACCCCCTTTCCTGACCGGCCAGGCTGCGTGCTCGGATCGGGGGTCTGGTATGGATTTTAGGGGGGACCCCACGCCGTTTTTTCGGCGTAGGGGGTTCCCTTTATAATCCATACCAGACCTAAGGGCCTGGTATGCCCCGCGACGGGGCTCGCAAGGTGTCAATCTCGCCGATAAAAGCGGCAAGATTGACATCCTTTTCTAGTCCCGTCGCACCTGAGTCACGTTCAAAATGAACGGACTTGTCCGTGTGTGGGCAAGTCCGTTCATTCTGAAGCCCGCCGGAAAGTCCGGGCGTGTGTGGGCAAGTCCGTCCGTTTTAAAGTCCGGCGCACCTGGCGGACAAAGTCCGTCGGAAAGTGTGCCGGACCAAGTAGGATAGAAAGTCCGACCGTGTGTACGCGGCATAAGACAGGCTATATGCACCACCTGTGACTCGCCTGTTGAGAGCAAACACAGAGTTTTTCTATACTAGGCATTTTTTATGCCTTTCTATGTCCGTGTGAATGAGGCCATATTGCTGCAAAAGCTGCAAATGACTCTTTCTCATGGTAGTGCATTGCCATGTGTTCCGGGTAGGGTGAATGGCACCCCAGTGCACTGACACACCTATTTTTTTTACTAATTTGGTAACTTGAGGCCGGGTTCATGCTATTACAAATTGGATGCGAGTTTCCCCACATCTAATTCACATGTCAGGAGACCGTGACCGGCTCTCAATGGAACAGGTTCACACAGCTCTGGGACGGCTGCGGAGCGAATTGCACAGTCCTGTATGTCTTCTGGTCCATTTCAGGTCCTAATTCAGCCAAAAATTTGGACCGAAATCGCACCTAAAACGATGAACAGGGATGCACCGGGCCTGCACTGTGCTAGCAGATATCATCTCATTAGTTTAAACAAGGTCTAAACAATGTCTGTTTTAACAAAGGGTTAAACATTTAGAAGCTGGGCGTCTTCATATGTGTTAATAAGAATGGATTCAGACAGTCCCCAGCCCTGCTACTGGGACAGATCACAGTAAACGTCTTGAGAAATTCTTGCAGTCAGCCATGACACCTTCTCCTAAGGACCCATCTACACTAGAATGCCGTGCGGGAAACCTGCACAATGTGTTGGTTTCCTGCCCTGCATTCCAATCACCCTGCTCTTGCGATCTGCAACAGTTGTCAGTGTAACGTTAACAACCACCCAAATGCAGGTTGCAAACACAGTGCACTTGTATGCACTGGATCGCATTGCACAAATGTACCAAGTGATCCGGTTGCAGTGCGTTTCCAAAAGTAGTGCATGCACTACTTTTGGTCCGTTGCAGTGCGATTTCAGCACATTGAAAATGAATCGTGCAGAAATCGCATTGCACAGAACCGCATGTGAATTACACAGGAACCACACAGCATTCCTGTGCGAATAACATGCAGTTCCCAGTGTGAGTGGGCACTAAAACATCACTGAAATGTAAGCAATGTTTATTTAAGTTTTTATCTATGCTGTGTGAATGGTAATTTTTTTTTCAAATTTGACTAAAAAATTGGGAATAAACTTTAAATTGTATTGAGGAAAAATACAATTAAAACCAAGGCAACTAAAAAAAATTATTTGAAAAATATAAAAAAAAAACAAAACGATAAAGATGGTAATATGGAATATAGAAAAAAATATCAGCTTTGAAAGAGTTACCTTTCTATCCACGTATACAAAAAAAAAAAGGCCCCAGGTCAGAGCTGAACTCATTGACACCTCAGCCAGGTCACTCTATCAGTAGAATATGTCCTTGTACCTCTAAGTTCACTGGACTATATTCACCACGTATGAACACAAACATTACCGCTCATCTCTATTCTCTGTACTGAAAACAACAATCCTGTAAGCAGCTGCACTGAATTCAGTGATTCAATCATTTCTGGTGACCAGCCAACCTTGTTATTATCAATTTATAAATGGGTGAATGGTACATCTGTATAGCACAAATAAAAAGAAATGAAATATATATACACGGATCTGTGAATGGGTCAGGTCTATTCACTGCTCTGGAATATATAGGTCAAAGGTACACTATCTTGATACAAGAACCTAGGGAGATATTTTTAACTTTACATGGCCAGCAGTTAGAGAGGTATTGGATGTGATTCCTTACATGGCTATACATCAAGACTTTTGGCACATACCCACACAATACTAATATGAATAAATTATAAAGTACAGCTTAGAAGTCAGGCTGCTAGCAAGTTAGATTTACCAAGGTTGCACAAATATTCATGCAAACATTCTTATAAGTACATTTGATGACATGATTAATGTTGTTCGGAAGTCCTTCAAGAAAAATTTGCTTTTACCATTCGATTTTAGAATGAATGGGCTTTCCTGAACCAAAACCACATTCACTGTCATAAATTTGTAGCACCCTCTAGCTTAGTGTGCTAGTGCATATAGTTGTTAGAGTAGGTAAATCTGGCTTGGCTGAGAGTCAGGCTGGGTTGAATCTGGGTCAGGGATGAGTGACTCAGGAAGGTTGGATGACTCATCAAGCAGCACCTCTGGAGAAGCTTCCAGAAGCAGAGGGTGGAGTCTAGGAGGAGCTTCTTGGAATACTGATGAGGGCCCCAGCCAATCCCCAGCAAAGGGGGCTGGCAGGGGACGGGCACTTCTTAAATACTCTGTAGTCGTGCCAGCAGGGGCAGGTGGGTGGAAGATGGAGATGGAGTACTGAGGAGGCTGTAGGAGGCCCTTGAGGGTGCCCCCTAGTCAGGGGGGGGTGACCTCAGGCCTGGGGCTCAAGTGAGGGGCTGATCACCCTTGGTAAACTGATGTGCCCTGCATATTTATAGGATAAACCATACATCTTTGAGGAGAAAGTGGGAGAAATATAGATTATATTTTTTGTATCCAAGTAAAAGTGAAAGAGAGCTTTTTGCTCTAATATAAGATTATTCTGGCCTACAATCTGAGATAAGAGGGCTAAAATCAGTGTAAATAAGGAGATAGTAGGGCATTGATTAATAGTGCATGTCTCCTTGTGGAACTACAAGTCCATGTTAGCTTTTAAACAGCTTTGTCTGTGTTTGTCTGTGTGTGTGTGTGTCTTGTGTCTATATCTGTTGTTAATTAACATGTCAATGGAACTCATTGGAATGTTTCTTAAAAAGCATGCTTCTGCTAATTTCAACATGTTGGCTGAAAATGCTTTGTCCCACCGATTTATTGAGACAACATGACGTTCAAAATGATGATATAAAACATAAACTGTCGAACAAAGGCAGGAAAGTTAGAATGGCTAATGTGATATGCATGTTGTTGAGAATGAGAGACGTTGCTGAAAGAAAAGAAATACAGTGGGATACAGAAAGAAAGCAGTTAGTAGATCAGATAGGAAGTGTAAGTAAGAATATATTAGCAATGGTTGCAAAGGCAGATGCAAATGTTTGTGAGCACATTGAACAATTGGTGACTGAGAAGAGTGTATTGGAACAGAAAATGTATAAATTAGAGGAGACATGTAAATTAAGAGAAAGTTGTGTTGCCTCTTTGAATCAAAGGGATGCTGAGAATGAGCGTATTATAATACTGCTTAGGAAGGAAATATAGGGTGCACAGGCAGCCATAATGGAGTTATCCTCCAAACATACAAAAGCTGAGCAGTCTCAGTGTTCAGCACAGATAGATGTTCTAGAACAGCAGTTAGGGAAACCCAATGCTCTTGTTGCTACAAATGATGTTGCTTTGGTTGGAATCAGTGTTGGTAATGTGGAGGAGGAGTATTTAAATAAAAGTGTGGTAACTGCGCTGAAAAATTGATTCAGGCGTTGAAATAGAAAACACGCCTGATCTTTTTAAGAATAGTAACACAATGACAGTGGAGACTTCTGATGAGTCCATTGCCAGTGACCGCTCCTCAGACAACGAATAAAGTCTGTTGATTCCAATCATAGTAACGTTATGCAGCAATGTGAGTCTCCATCGCTATATGCTCAGGGAAGGGCCTATGCAGGGAGACCAGCTCTCGAAATGCTTTGTTTGTAAAAAAGGGGGGTCACATCACAAGGTATTGTTTGGTAGCTAATAATAATATGCAAAGGAAATCGCACTACCCTAAAACTACACCAAGACGTTATGAAGTTTATTCTGCGAGATGAGGTAGCAATCCAAAACCTAGAGGCCAAAGTAATCAAACCCGTGTCCCTTTCAAAACCCAAATGCTGAGACTACAAATGGAAAATAGTCAGTTAAGGCAGGAAAGGCATCACTATGTAGAACAGCTGTATAAACTCAAAATGGAGGTAGCTGCATGTTCATTAAAATATAGCACTGGGGAAAACAATGTTATCAGCCCTTAATAAGTCGCATGGATGGTAAGAACTTTCTGGTTAATGTTTCTTGGCTATGAATAAGGTTTAGATGTGTACTTCAGAGATTTGGCCTTCATTTTTGGAATATTATAGAGGACCTTGATGTATTTTTAGTATTTGCAAGGATAAGCCTCTGAATTTTTTTTTTCTCTTATTTTTTTTTTTAATTTTGCATCTGAAAGACTTTTCCCAGTAACAAGACTTGTGGAACATTTTGCCTGTCATTTATGAATGCAAATGTACTATGAATACAAGTGCAATGGGTTGGAGGTTAGGGAAGGAATATAACCCAGCCAATCCTCCAGAACAAGAAATGGGAATTGTTTTTTTTTTTTTTTTCTTTTTATGGGGAGAAATTAAAAGAAGGAAATGTTTTTAATGTGTGACATGTATTGACATAACTGAATTAATATGGCGCAGGTACCCAGGAGGCTGACACTTATGCATAGTAAGGGGTCTGTTGGCCAAACTAGAGGGTGCCAGGCGACACATTATTGGGATGAAAATTTCCTTGTGGGGGTGGTGTATCGATCTTAGCAGTCCTACAGAGAGGTTCTCGGTTACTGGACATGTGGGACACCAGAACTGGACATGGGGGAGATACACCTGGTTGATGTCTCACCTGAGAGGTTGGAACCTTGCACAGGTAATGCCAGTGACTACACACAGAAGCATGCTCCGTTAGAGAAAGGAGAACCAACGCTGGCTACCAGAGTACAGTATGCCATCACCACATGGCACTTCAGCATCTCACAGTGGTTCATAAAAACCCTATATGTGCTGAATATACACTGAATATAGTGCGGTCATTGTACCAGTGGCTTACTCCCAGAGATGTGCGGATACAGAATGAGGTTAATATATCTTAGTATCTGGGAGGGGTGCCATTAATGAAGTGGACATCAGTATCCTGAGGAACAAATCTCAGCCATAGCTTCAGTAAGCAGGGCTTTGTTACTCAGAGAGAGATTGATGACATCCTTGATAACATTTAACAAAGTCACATAAATACCCAGGTTAAAGTGGCTCAAGTTTATCCACCATTTTGAGAGGTTGGTAGAGAGTGTGGTGGTACAGGACAAAAATATTTCATGGGCTCTGGTGTGCACGCAGGGGCAGGTGGAGTTATCAACCAACATATGAGGGGCAGTGGCCTTATGAGTTAGCATCACAGCTCAGTAAGATTTTGCCAAACACATCACTTACACTAATCCAAAGTGGTGGTCGAATGCCTGGATGGGCTGTGCTAGTTTGGATTACGAAAGGTGTTATGCTGCCTCATTGATCCCATATACAGAAGTGCAGACTCAGTCTGTATATTCGGTGGTATCAATGGGCTTACTGACTTGGGATTCTACCTTGTTGCATCTGAGGCTAAATTGCCCATATGTGATCAGAGAGAATGGAAGCTGGAGGCAGGTTGATAATTCCCTCTGTCGGAAGCATGACCATGATGTCCTTTGAAGGCCAGGTCAATACACGGTGGTGAACGAGAAATGTTGGGAAGATGTTTCACTCTGTGCTCTGGATGGAGAGATCATTGGTGGGAATGAAGCACCTGGGTATTATTTGGGACATAGATGAGTTTGTCTCTTTGTCCTAAAGAATACCGATGTAATGTTAGTCAAGGAACTAGAATGTGTTCCTTAAACCTAACAGTAGATAGAGGTGCATGATATACCCTGGGCATGGTCTCTGAAATCCAGGCACAGGGTTAGAATTTTGTGATTTTGCCATTGTTTCAAGTTGTTATGTGTTGTTGGACTCAACATTTATATAGGAAGGTCTCACATTTATCTATGCGGGTTGAGGGACGAATTGATGGTAAGGTCTCTTCGTACAAGTTAGAGGCTTTGCTGCAAATTTAGAGTCCTGACGTACTGTTGACATACCAAAATTGCGGTATAAAAGGCTGTATTGAGCAAGCCTGCCTAATCCCGACCTGTATCTACAATAAAGGGTTATAGGAGGTTGGGAATGGGATGCCTAATTAGGTGGGTCAAAGATATTTGTATATATATTATGGTAATGGGTTGATTTGTGTGATGGTGTAGTGTGACACGTGTATTTTAGGTTAGTAATATGGGTGAGTAAGGCCCTCCTCGAGGTTCTGTATCTGAAAGCTGGTTAATATGTTGCTCTAAATGTGTGTTGGTGAATGGACACCGCTTGCCTGTATTGCACCCCATCGTGAAGATACCGAAAGGAGAAGACACAGAATGGTGCCCTGGAAGCTTTCGCAGAAGAATGGTGGCGGTGTGTCACTCAGGGGCAAGGCGGCACATGTTGGGAAGCGCAACACATTAAGACAGTTATAGACTGTTCCATAGGAGCTGTTTCTGAAGAAGTGTGATATGCGCCTTTCAGGCGCAAAGCCATTTTGTTGGCAGGCAACATGGTTTAATATCATATTTCTGGAGTTTTACTTCCTGGTTGATACAGCCAGGTGGCCTAAGTTGTAAGTTGCAAGTTGACCCTGCAGGGTGTTTATTCATGCCCCTTGGCAGGGGAGTAGTGCTTGATTAACACATCTGAAAACAAAGCTTCAAAGAAAGCCACTGCTGCCAAGATGACTGATGGGTTGAGTTACAGAAGATCAAAGACCAGTTGTCCGTGAAGATTTGACCCGGGTCGAATAGTGGTGATTCATGGAAAAACACTGCCCCTAGTGGGCAATACAGCCGGCTTCCTGGACTCTGGACAGATATTTAGAAGGACTGCCTCTTATATCTTTTCCATTGGATAGGAGGCTAGATGGGTGGTGTGTATGGGGGGGTCTGAATGCAGTTTAAAAATGCTAATTGAATGGAAAAATTGCTCTCTTGCCTTATGGCTCTCATGCCAACGAGCCCAGCTGACGAGACAGGATCTCAAGGATGACCTTACATAATGCATCATTGATGTTCTTTTGTTTTATCCCTTTCATGACTAAGCCTATTTTTGAAATTTGGTGTTTACAAGTTAAAATCCGTATTTTTTGCTAGAAAATTACTTAGAGTTCCCAAACATTATATATATTTTTTTAGCAGAGAATCTAGAGAATAAAATGGCGATTGTTGCAATATTTTTTATCACACGGTATTTGTGCAGCGGTGTTTTAAACGCAAATTTTTGGAAAAGGGACACTTTCATGAATTTTAAAAAATGCAAACAGTAAAGTTACCCCAATTTTTTTGTATAATGTGAAAGATGATGTTACGCCGAGTAAATAGATACCAAACATGTCACCCTTTATAATTGCACGCACTCGTGGAATAGCGACAAACTACGGTACCTATGAATTTCCATAGGCAACGCTTTAAAAAATTTTTACGGTTACCAGGTTTGAGTTACAGAGGAGGTCTAGGGCTAGAATTATTGCTCTCGCTCTGACGATCGCGGCGATACCTCACATGTGTGATTTGAACACCGTTTACATATGCGGGCGCGACTTCCGTATGTGTTTTTTTCGCTGCGTGAGCTCGCGGGGACAGGGGCACTTTAAAAAATTTTTTTTTTAAATTTATTTAATTTATTTTTTTACTTTATAAATTGTGTTTTAAAAAAATTTTTTTTTTTTTTACTTTTATTGCTGTCACAAGGAATGTAAACATCCCTTGTGACAGTAATAGGTGGTGACAGGTACTCTTTATGGAGGGATGGGGGGTCTAAAAGAGCCCCCATCCCTCCTTTACACTTCAAAGTATTCAGATCGCCGAAAATGGTGATTCTGAATACTGTGTACTTTTTTAAATTCGGTGCCATTGGCAGCCGAGTAAACGGGAAGTGACGTCATGACGTCGCTTCCGCGTTTACAACGAGAAGGCTGGAACGAAGCCGCCCACAGCTTCGTTCCAGCCCGCCCCCAGCCGCCGAAGGTACCCGATTGGACACCGGGCCTCCCGATCGCACGGGAGGCCCGGTAACAGCGGCGGGAGGGGGGGATGTTCCCTCCCGCTCCTCCGGTATAACAACCGAGCGGCTTTTAGCCGCATTGGTTGTTATACTCGGGTAGCCAATCGCCCGCTGTAAACCGGAAAGCCGAGTACGCATATGTGCGTACGGTCGGCTGGAAGGGGTTAAATGCTCTGTAATATTTTCTTTTAGTATTTTATGTTAGCATTCCTATTTTCTTGAGAAATAAATAAGACCCTAAGCAGTGTGTTTATTTTAATAGCTAACCTTATTATTGTTCATCGCCATTAACATTATCAGAACTTTGATAGTCTAACTAATTATAGGAATAGACAAGTTAATACATATATATATATATATATATATATATATATATATATATATATATATATATATTAACCACCTGAATATTTATTTCAATAACTTTCCTGCAAAGTGCAACATGTATGTAATTGCATGAATTATTTTCTAGCTGGAAATCACCCCACAATAATATTTACATTGGTGTAATGAAAAGGGCCCAGTAGCAGTCTATATATTTCTTCCCTGCTGTTACACCAATGACACCAACTTAAGTGGGCCACACTGACACCAAAGGATATATTTCTAAATGTTTTCACACAGGATTTACACATCTTTCACCAAAAATGCACACATTTTCTAATTGGATTCAATCGGAATAATTTTGGAATCCTAGGTGAATCTTAAATGGCAGGAGTCTCCAAACTTTCCAAACAAAGGGCCAGTTTACTATCCTGCATGCTTTAGGAGGGCCAGACTGTGGCCACTGGTAATAGAAAAGTTCCCGATATTAGTGGGAAAAAAACAATCCCCCATATTTGTTACAGTAGGGGGATTGTGCCCCATCATTGGTGTCATTTGGCCCCATTGTTGGTGTCATTGATAGAAATTGTGCCCAATCATTGGTATCATTGGGAGAAATTGTACCCCATCATTGGTGTCATTGGGCCCCATTGTTGGTGTCACTGAGAGGAATTGTGCCTGTTCATTTTTGTCAGTGGGAGGAATTATGCCCCATTTTTTATATCAGTGAATGAAATGGTGCCTCAAGGGCTAGAAAAGAAGCAAGCAAAGGGCCGCAGTTTGGAGGCCCCTGTTATATGGAAACCTTCAAAATTGGCAACAACACAAAACATAACAGTGGTGCAATCATGAGAAATCTGACAATGTCAATGCTTTTTACTACCAGATGTCCTATCACACCTACCCCCCCCCCCCCCCCAATCATACTTTATTGATCAGTACCAGCTTCACTATATATATTTTTTTTTGTATAATAAATGTGTCCAATATATGATAAGCAACCAGCAGTTGCAGTTGTAAAGATGTGAAAGTTAAAGCTTGGCTCTAGCCTACATTTTTTTTTTTACCGTGGTTAGAGTTGGGGAAGATTAAAGTCACTGTCAATGTTTTTTCTCTTTTAGAGAAATTTTCCCCCACCAGGAAAGGAAGGGACAGAAAATATTTACAATGGTGATAGTAATTATATATGTACAGTGGGGCAAAAAAGTATTTAGTCAGCCACCAATTGTGCAAGTTCTCCCACTTAAAAAGATGAGAGAGGCCTGTAATTGTCATCATAGGTATACCTCAACTATGAGAGACAAAATGTGGAAACAAATCCAGACAATCACATTGTCTGATTTGGAAAGAATTTATTTGCAAATTATGGTGGAAAATAAGTATTTTGTCAATATCAAAAGTTCATCTCAATACTTTGTTATATATCCTTTGTTGGCAATGACAGAGGTCAAACGTTTTCTGTAAGTCTTCACAAGGTTGTCACACACTGTTGCTGGTATGTTGGCCCATTCCTCCATGCAGATCTCCTCTAGAGCAGTGATGTTTTGGGGCTGTCGCTGGGCAACATGGACTTTTAACTCCCTCCAAAGGTTTTCTATGGGGTTGAGATCTGGAGACTGGCTAGGCCGCTCCAGGACCTTGAAATGCTTCTTACGAAGCCACTCCTTCTTTGCCCGGACGGTGTGTTGGGGATCATTGTCATGCTGAAAGACCCAGCCACATTTCATCGTTTGCACTCAAAATCTCACGATACATGGCCCCATTCATTCTTTCATGTACACGGATCAGTCGTCCTGTTCCCTTTGCAGAGAAACAGCCCCAAAGCAAGATGTTGCCACCCCTATGCTTCACAGTAGGTATGGTGTTCTTTGGTTGCAACTCAGCATCCTCTCTCCAAACACGACGAGTTCTAATAACCACTGGGCACTAGGAGAGCCTTTTACTGAGGACATTGGAGCAGATTAGCCGGCGGACTACTTTGTTTTCAGGCCGCGGCCGGCCTTCTACAATCTACAGCCATCCGGCCTCCACAGACATCAAAAGCTGCCCCAAAGCCTATCTAATAACCACTGGGCACTAGGAGAGCCTTTTACTGAGGACATTGGAGCAGATTAGCCGGCGGAATACTTTGTTTTCAGGCCGCGGCCGGCCTTCTACAATCTACAGCCATCCGGCCTCCACAGACACCAAAAGCTGCCCCAAAGCCTATCTAATAACCACTGGGCACTAGGAGAGCCTTTTACTGAGGACATTGGAGCAGATTAGCCGGCGGACTACTTTGTTTTCAGGCCGCGGCCGGCCTTCTACAATCTACAGCCATCCGGCCTCCACAGACATCAAAAGCTGCCCCAAAGCCTACCTGGTAGCCACTGGGCACTGGAGGAGTCCTTCCCTGAGAATATTTAAGTAGATTGGCTGACGGATTGCTTGTTTTCGGGCCGCGGCCGGCCTCACTCCACAGACGCCGGCCGCCATCTTGCGGCCTACGAAACACACAGAATCCCCGGTCTCGGGTGCCGCGGAGGGCGATCGGGGGCCCTGGGGCCGGGAGGGCTGTATCCGGAGCGGAGGGGACACCAGACAAGGCAGAGAAAGCAGGCACTGGATGCTTGCGGCAGGCCCGAGGCCTGTGAGGCCCCCAGCATCACCGCATCTTGGCGCCACGACCGGAGGTAAGGGGGTCATATAATTCACCCTCACTTAAAGTGGCCCCCCCGGGCATATCTGACAAGTTTATAGCCAGCTCAGACCCATCGCTGACCCCGGTAACACTAGAGACTTCCAGTGACGGCCGCCATCTTACCATCTTGCGGCCTAGCTTACAAGACGGGCCCGCACTATCAGAAACTGTGCCCTGGCTGGACGGTGCTCTCCCCCTTGAACCCATACGGTGTCCCAGCCTTGCGCCCATGTTAATAGGGTGACACCGCTGCTCCCGCAGGCCTGGTCACCCTCCCCAGTCCCCCTCATCTCCGTGGAAGATAGGTTTTGATGGAGAGAGACTAACTATGGATGGCTGAAGACCCGCACCCCTGAGTCCCGTGCTATCCCGACAGCTACAGGCTATTTACATAGCATAGCACACCCACATAATACATGGCGGCAGCTAGCTCACACTCCACGGAGCTTACCGACCCCCAACAAGGCACCATACAGAGGTATCTACTTAGAACTACGCCGATTGATCCCCGAACTCCCAAAGACAAGATGGCACCCGGCCGCAACCCGGGGAAGACCAAGCCTCCCGCCTCAGCAGCAGCTCACACGGCAGAGGACAATAATGAGAGACTTCAGAATTCTACGGGAGAGCCCTCAGCCTCCTCCACAAGGTCAGTCTCATCGTCCGACACAGGCACCGGGGAATCCCAGTCTGCTACGCATCCCCTATCAGGAGAACCCATTAGATCGGAAGCTGCTGCCCTCCTCTCTGCCTTCAGAATGGATTTCGAATCCTGGGCAAGCAAAATGGAAGATTCCCTCCACGTGGAGCTGAACGCCCTGAGGCAACAAGTCACAGCTAACGAGGAAGCAGTATCGGTCTTAACCACGGCTCAGGATGACCACGAGGCACGTATAACAGCCCTTGAATCCTCATCCGCGACACATCTTAGGCGCATACGTCACCAGCAACTCCGCATAGAAGACAGCGAAAATCGCAGTCGCAGAAATAACATTAGACTGCAAGGCATACCGGAGGCAACATCTGGAGCAGAATTGAAACCCACTGTCATAACTATCCTCAATAAAGCACTGGGAAGAGAGGCAACATCACCAATTGAACTGGATCGTGTTCACAGAGTAGGAGGACCAGGGGGGGCCCGAGATGGTCGCCCCCGCGATGTTCTATATCGGGTCCACTATTACACTTTAAAAGAAGAGATCATGCGAAAGGCATGGAACTTGGGTCCTGTTGACTTCTTTGGTGCCCCTATTCACCTATACCCTGACTTATCTCGCAATACGCTGTATATGCGTAGAGTGGTGCGCCCTCTACTTGACCTTATACGGCAAGCTGGAGCTACCTATACATGGGGTCACCCCTTCAGCATCAAGGTGACACGGGGCGGCAACAGGTTTACGCTCTCTGATCCAGACCAACTGCCCGACTTTTTCCTCTTTATCGAACAAGATCCAGTGGAAGTTTTGAACTGGTTAGACCCTCCAGAGGATAGATCAGGCCAGGTGGGACTTGGTCCACTTCCACAGCGCCGCAGACGTCCTAGGTCCAGATCAGTTTCCTCTGGCCCAGGGATAAGAAGACCTACTTCCCCAGAAGATTAACTCAACAGTTAATTAGAGACTGATGGCTTGTTTTGTCTCCACTGGTTCTTTCCCTGCTCTTTGCCAATTTACAATTTGGCTGGGGTTCGGGTGAGAACATAGATTGGAGTCAATCTTATGCCTCTCATTATGAAGAGCGTCAGGTAATGCGAATGTCTACCAATGCTATGTTTTTGTGTTTTTCTTTTTTCCTTTTTATCTGACGTTTTTCTAAAGATGTTTTGCATTGTCTCAGATTGATTCCTCTCACCTTCCCATGATGATATACGCAGTGGGGGAGGTGTAGCGGGAGTGGGGGGATACCTTCCTCGGAGGGGGGTTTGGTACCCGGTTTTACTCGGTCTCTGCTACAGAGAATATAGGGTTTAAAGGACGTTACACATGGAGCAGAGGATTGCCCCCATGGAGGGATCCCCCACTCTCCCTGCCCTCCATATACCCACCCAATTGTCTTGGCGCAATAACTTTCTTTATATACATGAGACAATGCAATAGTTTTATATATACCTCAGGGTTACTTATTTAAATCCAATGCACACACTTGGTTGATTGTTATCATTTGTTGTGGTTAAGCTGCCTTATGCCCCACACTCGTTTTAAATATCAAGTGTGCCACACATACTACTTGCATGCCTGATATGCTGTCGGGAACACGGCTCAGACCCATTCATCTCGACTTTTCCCCCACAATAGGACAGGCACGGTTTGTGCCTAAAACGTGAATTTTCACGCAGTGTTCTGCGTTCGCGGACACATTAGTTTTCCAGACACATCTTTTTAGGTGTCTTTTCATTTATATCGTATTTCTTCCATTATCCTCACGCTCCTTTCATTTTTCTTCCTCCCCTCCCTCTCTTCCCCTCCTTTGTCTGTTTATCTTTTTCTTCATCTCTTCTTTCTTTTTCTTTCCTGCTCCCTATACCTTTCCTCCATATCTTAATACTTTCTCCCTTTTACAGCTTTTGGCACTCCGGCATGGCTCACACGGTGACTTTGCGCCCACACCTGAAACTTTGTTCGTATAATGTAAACGGACTTAACATAGCGTCGAAACGTGGGCAAATTCTATATCAGATGCACAAAAGACAGGTCAGCATACTCTTGCTGCAGGAGACCCACTTCCATTCTGACTCCACTCCTTCCTGCTCCAATAGATATTTCAATAGATGGATACACAGTACCAACCCGACACAAAAATCTAAAGGAGTATCTATTGCGTTTCATAAAACACTCCCTATTGAGCTGCTTGATCAGGTGACGGACCCCCAAGGCAGGTATGTCTTTGTAAAAATTTTATTATGGGGAACTAAATTTACAATTGCCAACGTATACTTGCCTAACACACACCAAGTCCCATCAGCCTTGCAATACCTAAAGATTTTGGCGGGTTTCACGGAGGGCAAGCTCATACTCGGAGGGGACTTCAATACTCCCCTGGATCCACTTTTGGATTCATCGACATCCCGTTCGTCTATATCCTTTCCAAAAATACGGGCCCTAAAACGTACCATCTACAATATGCATCTCATAGACGTATGGCGAATACTGTACCCGGACTCACGAAACTACACACACTTCTCCAACATCCACCAATCATACAGTCGTATAGATTATTTTTTAGTCGAGCACGGCTGCTTAGATTGGTCCCCCAATTGTGAAATAGACCCTATGGTTTGGTCCGACCACTCACCCATATTCCTGACGCTTACAATCCCCTCTACACCAATAAAAGAATGGACATGGAGGTTAAATGACTCTCTCTTGACTGAACCAGGGTTTGAAACACAGATAGCAGAGACGATATCAAACTTTTTCACAGATCACACATCTGATGACACCTCACCACCCATGAAATGGGAAGCATTGAAGGCGGTATTACGGGGTAGGTTTATTCAGATGGGTGCTCGCATGAAAAAAGAACGTTCAACTGCGATAGTTACGGCAGTACATAAGCTAAGGACACTAGAAACTACTCATAAACGCTCCCCGACGGTTGAACTGCTTACGGAGGTTTCTTCTGCTCGCACCCAGCTTAGAGAGTTATATGAGGCATCAGCCCGCACGTTTGCGAACAAACTAGCTTTTCATCAATATAAATTTAGAGATAAATGTGGTAGATCCCTGGCTCGCACCCTCCACACCAAACAACCTAACTCCTTTATACCTCATATACGGGACAGCTCTGGGAAAACTGTCTCATCACCTTCCGAGATGGGACAGGTGTTCCGGGACTTTTATCAATCCCTATATAATATACCTGCAGCGAGCTCCACTGATCCTCCCCTCACTACAGCGGAAACACAAGCCTTATACATCGAGCAAACTGCATTACCCACTCTAGATGGCGAGACGATAGAGGACCTTGAGGCCCCGATTTCGGAAGACGAGGTTGCCCGCGCCATTACTTCTACCCCATCTGGTAAAAGCCCGGGTCCTGATGGCTTTACTCCGAAATTCTATAAACAATTTGCTACCCTTCTTACTCCCTTCTTGACAAAAGTATTTAACTCCATCTCTGAACGATCAGTGTTCCCACCACAAACCTTAGAGGCACATATTACCCTCATCCCCAAACCAGACAAAGACCTGAATGTTTGCGCTAATTACCGACCTATTTCGCTAATAGGAGTAGATCTGAAGGTGTACGCAAAAATTTTAGCTAATAGGTTGCAACCATTGTTACCCCGTTTAATACACCTAGATCAGGTTGGCTTTGTGAGTGGAAGGGAGGCGCGTGACAACACCCTAAAAACACTCCTCATTGCTGATTATGCTCGGGCCCACAATATCCCATTGTGCCTTCTCACAGTCGATGCGGAAAAAGCCTTCGACCGTGTCGACTGGCAATTTCTCCGCTTATCATTACAACAACTAGGTCTAGGCCAAAACATGATCTCCAGAATAATGTCCCTCTACACATCTCCTTCCGCTAGGATTAGACTAAACGGCTCCCTATCCCCTAAGTTTACTATACACAACGGAACGCGGCAGGGGTGCCCCTTGTCCCCCATTCTTTATGTAATTGTCATGGAACACCTAGCCATTGCCCTTAGAAACAATCCGGCCATACATGGCGTTAGAGTAGGCCCACTACACACTAAAATTGCCCTATTTGCTGATGATCTACTCATATTTGTAACCCAACCACAAATTTCTCTACCCTCCATTATGCAGGAGTTTCAGAGGTATGGAGAGGTTAGTAATTTTAAAGTTAATCTAAATAAGTCAGAAATCCTCAACATTTCACTCCCAACAGCGGTTCTACAACAGCTTACGACTTCCTTCCCTTTTAAGACAAGCTCCACATCTATCCGCTATCTAGGAATCCATATTCCAACAGTCTCATCCCAACTATTCTCCAGCAACTTCACCCCTTTACTTACCAGAACTCAAGCGGATCTGACCACATATGCCTCTAAACAGCTCTCCTGGCTGGGTAGGGTGAATGTCTTGAAGATGGATGTTCTCCCTCGATTCTTATACCTTTTCCAGACCATTCCTATCTATATCCCCACCTCGTTCTTCAAAAGGCTCCGTCAGATCTTCTCTAAATTTATATGGCAGGGACGTCGCCCCAGGATAAAACATGACACAATGATTCTCCCGAAAGTCAGGGGGGGTCGGGGGTCCCAGATGCCTCTATATACCATAAGGCAGCGGTACTCGTGCGTATAGTGGATTGGTTCCACCACTCTTCCTCCAAACTTTGGGTTCAACTAGAGAAATATCTTAATGAGGCTGATCTTTGCGCCCTGCCATGGACCCCTATGGCTGGGCGTGGGGACGGCTTATTCTCCACTGCTCTTACTCGCCAAACTCTCCAGATTTGGGACCGCATGATCTCAGCGAGTAAATTGTCTAAAATCCAGGGCCCAATGACCCCTCTCTTCGGGACTCCGGCTTTCCCCCCAGCAGCGAACAAGTTAAGATTTGGACCCTGGAGTAGGGATAGCCATAGACGTTTAGCACAGGTCTTACGCGCTGACCCATCCTTGAGAACGGACATACCCTCTCGGACGGAATTAGGGACCTCAACAATGTGGTTACAAAGGGGTCAAATAACGTCATACATACGCACTTTCTCATCCATCTCAGAGATACTGGCCGACCCATCAGACTTTGACGAACTGCTTTTACAACCAGACCCACCAATACATGTAGTATCACTGTTGTATTCCCTACTACTGAATGAATATGCCCCTGACCTTCCAACATATACACAGAAATGGGAAGCGGAGCTGCAACACTCCATCTCCCCCACTGATTGGCAAAAAAGCTTTATCCTAACGCATAGGATTTCCCTGGCAACCAAGAACCAAGAAAAAGGGTTTAAATTATTAACGAGGTGGTACAGATGCCCAGTAGATATTAAAAAGTTTAACCCCTCTTTGACAGACGTGTGTTGGAGATGCCTGTCCTCTAGCGGGACAATGCTTCACATCTGGTGGGCTTGCCCTCCAATCTGGAAACTATGGCAAAAGGTCTTTGATCTTTACAGCAGGCTGATGGCGACATCAATCAAACCCACACCAGAGATAGCCCTATTATCTATACTCCCAGGCCCCCTCAAGTCGATTAAAAAAGATGTACTGCGCCACTTTCTGGCAGCAGTTAGGACAGTGATCCCCCGACATTGGAAAACGACAGATGTGCCTTCCTTGGGAGAATGGGTGGTTGAAGTGGACCAGATAAGAGATCTGGAGCGCCTGTTGGCGGAGGAAGTGGGAAAGGAGGAGCAGTTTACCGCCACCTGGACCTCATGGTCCATGTTTCGCTATTCTGATGAGTTTTCCCTTTGGGTCAGAGATACCCCACCCTTACCCGCCGATTAGCCATGCTGGAGTGCCTGGTGCCTCAGGTACCATCCCACACTTCTACTCACGTTCTTATTTCTGACTTTTTCTGTCTCCTCTTTGTTAAGTACTGAACCGACCACTCACATATATAGTTAAAGATCATATCTTTGGACTAGCTAAATGACTTGATTATCTATAATAGGTGAATAAAAGACTTCTACAGCAGTCTAATTCGTTGAGAGGGAACCCTCAGATAACACCAACCCGCGAAACTACAAGGTTCATTATATGTTGGCCCCCACCCGTATATTATTCCTCTCTTAGAATAAAGATTTCAATATACAATATGATATACCAGTAGTTCACCGAAAGCTGTATGTTAAAATGATCACTCCTGTTTATACATGGGTAAAGTACACCTCACTATTCTATGTATACTATATGTGTTGCCAAACTGTAAAGAATGGTATTTTTCTGTTATATTCTTTGTGTTCTTACTTTTGAAAATAAACTAAGATTGAAAACAAACACGACGAGTTGTGTTTCTACCAAACAGTTCTACTTTGGTTTAATCTAACCATATGACATGCTCCCAATCCTCTTCTGGATCATCCAAATGCTCTCTACCAAACCTCAGACAGGCCCGGACATGTACTGGCTTAAGCAGGGGGACAAGTCTGGCACTGCAGGATCTGAGTCCCTGGCGGCGTAGTGTGTTACTGATGGTAGCCTTTGGTACGTTGGTCCCAGCTCTCTGCAGGTCATTCACTAGGTCCCCCCGTGTGGTTCTGGGATTTTTGCTCACCCTTTTTGTGATCATTTTGACCCCACGGGGTGAGATCTTGCGTGCAGCCCCAGATCGAGGGAGATTATCAGTGGTCTTGTATGTCTTCCATTTTCTAATTATTGCTCCCACAGTTGAATTCTTCACACCAAGCTACTTGCCTATTGCAGATTCAGTCTTACCAGCCTGGTGCAGGTCTACAATTTTGTTTCTGGTGTCCTTCGACAGCTCTTTGGTCTTCACCATAGTGGAGTTTGGAGTGTGACTGTTTGAGGTTGTGGACAGGTGTCTTTTATATTGATAACAGGTTCAAACAGGTGGCATTAATACAGGTAATGAGTGGAGGACAGAGAAGCCTCTTAAAAAAGAAGATACAGGTCTGTGAGAGCCAGAAATCTTGCTTGTTTGTAGGTGACCAAATACTTATTTTCCACCATAATTGCAAATAACAATTACAGGCCTCTCTCATCATTTTAAGTGGGAGAACTTGCACAATTGGTGACTGACTAAATACTTTTTTGCCCCACTGTATATGAAGACAGTCATATTTGCACATTAGAAAAACAGACTATACGTTCTGTTTGTGATGTTAAAGGTAATGCCTGTACAAAAGCAGCTTCACAAGCCTTGCCCAGTTTTCTTTGTGGACTAAAGAACATCTCATACATATCTTATGAAGATAAATAGAGGGGGAGGTGTTCTGTAATCCTAACATACTACTAGGGTAACAATACCTTTACTCCATAGATATAGTACAATGATTAAGTCTTGTCACCTTAGGACAGGAAGCGTGTTCTTGTCAGGATCACCAGGTGAAAAGAGAAATCTTTAAATTTAAAGAATAATGAAAGGTTGGAAAAGAAATCTGAAAAAAGTCATATGAAAAAAAAAAGCATTAAAATGTTTATATATATATATATATATATATATATATATATATATATATATATATATATATATATATATATATATATATATATATATATGTATATATATATATATGTATATATATATATGTATATATATATATATATATATATATATATATATATATATATCTCCCTCGATCTCTACAATGGCTATAAACCCTTCTTGTGTGCACCAAATGGCTTTGCAAAAAAATACGAGACCAGTCACCCTGTGCAGGAGAGAGCAGCGGTGATTGGTCTTTATTACAAGAAGCTCCTGCTAAACTACAAGAGTTGTTTCAAGTTGGATTACTGCACATAAGTGGAGGAAATACACAAATGAAACCAGAATTCAGCTAACAATACACATGCTGCATGTATGTACAAAATTATAAGGTAACCACTAAAATGATTTAAAATATGCACTTACTGAAAATCCTCTATACTCGCTCTTTAAGGGCCCTTTCACAACGGATGCAGTTGCCTACAGTTGGATGCATTTTGAACTGCATTCCAACTGCATAGACAGTCCAAAATCAAGGTAATCCTATAGGCATAGTTCACATCATTGCAATGCAGTTCAGAGCAGTTTAAAAAAGTAGAGCATGCTGCATGTTTTGGCACCACAAATGATGCTACAAATGCTCTACAAACATGCTTCAAATGCACTGCACCGCATCCCTTTAAGTCAAGAAAGCCAAGCCCAAAACTTTATAGAAAAATGTACAGCAAACACAATGCTAAACACAGCACAAACTGCATTCAAGCGTGCAGCAAGTGTGCGTCAAAAACACGCAATTATGGGCAGTTTCTGGTGTGAATGGGCCCTAAGGGTGCACTTAGGGGTTGGGTTACTAAAGGCAAATAGACAGTGCACTTTGTAAAGTTCAGTTGCACTCTGCAAGAGCAGTTTCTCCAGAGCTTAGTAAATGGGCAGAAGCTCTGCTGGCTTCCATCAACCATCATGTGCAAGCAAAAATGCAGTTTTCTTAATTTCCCTTGCATGTGATTGGGTATTCTTTGCAAAATTAAGTTTTACCTAATTTACTAAGTTCTGGAGCAACTGCAGTTTTCAAAGTGCACAGTCTACTTGCTTTTAGTAAATCAACCCCTTATTCTCAGTACTGCACAGTAACTCCAGTGCACTGCAAAATGTGATGCTTCTGTGAATGAGGCACAGAAAAAAAAAGATCTGTATAATGAGCCGACATCCTTAGCACTGTTCTTACTAATGTACATAAACTGTGGCTAATGATAACACTGCATAGACATTTCAAAGTGTAGCACCCTCTACCAATAGGTTGGTGCTAGTAAGGGTTGTTTTGCTTGGATTTTTGGCAGGCCTATGCTGCAAGTTAGGCCTGTCTGTTTTGATCTGGGAGTGGCCAGAATAGCAGTGGGGGTGACCACCTGCACTTCAGTTCTGAGGTGCCTTCCCTGCTTCCAGGGAGAAGATTCTGTAAGAGGGGCTGGGCCTGGAACTGGTGCGGCAGGCAGCTTGTGTGTACGCCTGACCAATCCCCAATCAGTATTGGCAGGGGGTGGGCCTGAAATATAAGCTGAGGTGATATGCCGGCTGAATGAAGTGAGGAATGGAGTGCTAGGCAGCAGCAGGAAGCCATCCCTATCTGGGGGGGGGGCGCCTATCGCAGGAGGAGGCCCGGGGAAAAATGTGAGGGAACATTTCCTCTACACAGTCATTGGCAATCTCTCTGCCACCACACGGTCGGATGGCAGGGAACTCCTGGAGCAGAGGGGCAGGTGAAGCTGTCGGAACGCATGGTCTGGTCAAGTTCCTCATCAAGGACTCAGGGCTGAGGAAGGTCGGTGAGTGTTACTACAGTGGAGGGCTGGAGGTGCCAAGGAGTCTGTGAGGGAACTCTGCTTTTACACGGTTATTAGCAGAGTCTTCATCATACACACGATGGATGATGTGGAGTCCTGAATCAGAAAAGAGACTGTGGGGATCTGTGTCAAGTCGATGTGGCCTGAAGGCACATGATTTGCAAGTTGGGCTGGCTGGGAACAGTAGTCCATTTCTTAAAGTCATGCTTTTAACCTACTAGTCCTCCGAGGAGAGGTTCTGCAGGCCTCAGGCCTAGTAGCAGCGAGCAACCAGAGCCAGTAAAGGGACTTATTCAGAGTGGGCCCCTATTCCCTAATAGAAGAAGATGTGACATACTTCATTTCAGTAACTACAAGTGTGTGCAGGAGGAAACTAGTGTATGTGGGTAGAGGTAATCAAGCTTTGTGCAGTTTCTGGGAACATCATTTCTACACAGTTAGAAGTGGTGTCTTCATTCTCTAACACGGTATTGAATGAGGAGTCTTTGGAAGCAAATAGTCTGTGAGAGGAGAGCAGAGGAGGAGCAACAGTCTGCATGGAGATGCAGGAGGAGATTTACATTTAATGTTCATGCACATCTAATCTTCTGGTTCTAACATTGTGTTTTTGTGCTTAAATTATATTATATATATGTTAGCAAAGATAAATCCTATGGGCATCCCATATTCCTATCCAAGTTGTACCCCCCCCCCCCCCCAATAAAACAACAAAAACAAAACTCGCAAAAGACTGTTCATTGTCTCTGGAAGTGATGTATGAAGTCTGGCAGTGGGGTGATTTGGCGGATTGTTTGTTATTAGCTGCAACACCACGGCTACTATAGTTTAACATTATCTATCTATCTATCTATCTATCTATCTATCTATCTATCTATCTATCTATCTATCTATCTATCTATCTATCTATCTATCTATCTATCTTTTCAGCTTTATATCAGTGAATATTGTAATGGAGATAGTGGGATTATTTCAAAATGTTTATACCTCTATTATGTTTGATACTACAACAATCACAAATAACAGAAACCATTTAACAAGACTTAACAAAGTCAATTAAAATCAAGGCAAGTTAACCTTAAAGAACGCTTTAGAAAATAAGTTATTCAAACCTACTCAGTGAAGAAGACACTAATGTCAAGGCATAATCCTTAGTCATCTGTCAGTGATTATAGCCCAACAAAGCAATATTTAAAGAGTTTGATTAACCACTTCAGCCCTGGAAGATTTGGCTGCTCAATGACCAGGCCATTTTTTACGATACGGCACTGCGTCGCTTTAATGACAATTGCACGGTTGTGCGACGCTGCACTCACAAATAAAGCTTTCTTTTGGTGGTATTTGATCACCTCTGCGGTTTTTACTTTTTGCGCTATAAACAAAAGAAGAGCGACAATTTTGAAAAAAAAATGTCTTTTACTTTTTGCTATAATAAATAACCAAAAAAAAAAAAAAAAAAACAAATTTTTTCTCAGTTTAGGCCGATATGTATTCTTCTACATATTTTTGGTAGAAAAAAAAGTGTATATTGATTGGTTTGCGCAAAAATTAGAGCATCTGCAAAATAGGGGATAGATTTATGGCATTTTTATTATTATTATTATTTTTTTACTAGTAATGCCGATGATCAGCAATTTTTATCGGGACCGCAATATTGCAGCGGAAACATCGGACACTTTTGACACATTTTTGGGACCAGTGACAATCATACAGCGATCAGTGCTATAAAAATGCTCCAATTACTGTACAAATTTCTTTTGGTGGTATTTAATCACCACTGGGGTTTTTATTTTTTGCTAAACAAATAAAAAAAAAGACAGAAATTTTTTCAAAATTTTCATAGTTTGTTATAAAATTTTGTAAACAGGTAATTTTTCTTAATATGCGCTGATAAGGCAGCACTGATGGGCACTGATAGGCTGCACTGGTGGGCACTGATGGGCTGCACTGATGGGCACTGATAGGCGGCACTGATGGGCACAGATAAGGCGGCACTGATAAGATGGCACTGATGGGTGGCACTGATAGGTGTTACTGGTAGGTACCACTGATGGGCACTGATGGGTAGCACTGAAAGGTGGCACGTGACACTGATGGGCACTGGTAGGTGACACTGATGGGCAGCACTGTTGATGAGGCACTGATTGGTGACATTAATAGGTGGCACTGTGGGCACTGATAGGTGACACTGTGGGCACTGATGGATGGCACTGTGGGCACTGATAGGTGCCACTGTGGGCACTAATGGATGGCACTGTGGGCACTGGTAGGTGGCGCTGGTAGGCACTGGTAGGTGGCGCTGTTGTGCACTGGTAGGTGGCACTGGCGGGTGGCACAGGTGGGCACAGATGAGCTGGTGGCTGCTCTCCTTTATCGGGACCGATGTCCCTCTGACAGCTGCCGGTGATCAGCTTTTTTTTATTCTCCTCACGCTATCAGCCTGAGGAGAAAAAGTAGCCAATTACCGGCTCTGTTTACATCACCTGATCTGTTGTTATTGGCTGACAGCTGATCACGTGGTAAGGGGTCGGGATTGTGATAGACTCACTGATCACAGAGCGGCGTGCCGTGCGTGCCCTGCAGGGGGTGCGCAAGCCGCTTGAGCACGGATGGACGTCTATTGATGCCCTCCTGGCAAAGTAGGTCCGCGCTGTAGCCGTCATTCGGCTATAGCGCGGATCTGAAGCGGTTAATTGGGAATTTTGTTTTGAGGTACAAAGATTAGGCTGGGTTCACATTATTGCTGTTGCGGTTTTCCAATTCGCATGATAGGAGAGTGTGACTGGCTCTCAATGGAGACGGTTCACACATCTCCGGGGCAGCCGCGGAGCACACAGCAGAAGAGTCCTGTGAGTCTTTGGCTCCTTTTCAGGTGCAAAATCAGCCAAAAAAGCTGCATGACGTCTCCTAGGCCTATCGCTACTATTTACATCTGACAGTTTTATTGGACTCACGGAAGCCCTACGCTAATGCTTCATTTCTAAGTATCTTCAAAATCAGAGTCAGTGCAGCTGCTCTGCCTGCCCCTTAAATTGACCAAACACAGAACCCTTTGTACTATATGAACTCATTCACAAAATACAAAGGCTTCTCTGAATGGGCAGCAGAGGGGAGGGGCAGGCATAGATGCTCTGTAAGCCTCTCTGTCCTCTCTCACAGCCTGAGCGTCCATGTATGCTCCGCCAGAGACATAAACCTGTTAGATATAAATAACAGAGATAAGTTCAGGAGATGTAATGCACCACCTTGCACTTAACTCATAATGTGCTTGTACCTTTTACAAAGTGGCTAAATTCCAGCAATTTAGCTTTAAAGTGTCAATAAATGTTAGTTTTTTTTGTTCTTTTTTAAATAACATACATGCTATACTTACATGCTCTGTGCAATGGCTTTGCACAGAGCAGCCCCAATCCTCTTTTTCTTGAGTCCCCCTGGCACTCCAGGCCCCTCCCTCCTGCCTAGTGCCTCCATAGCAAGCAGCTTGCTATGGGGGCACACAAGCTGGCTCGCTCCTGAGCCATTGCTCCATGTGTCCATTCACACACGGAGTGTGGCTTGGCCCCACACCTGCTGTCTTCAAATTGGCTCACTGGCTGTAACAGTAGTGGGAGCCAATGGAGGGAGAGGCCCGGAAGAGCCGATGCTCTCGTGCACATCGCTGGATCGGTATGGGGCTCAGGTAAGGGGGGCTGGGGGAATCTGCAACAAAGTTTTTTTAAAAACCTTGCAATGTACCTTGATCACCCAGAGGGTATTACTTTCTTCTCAACAAATGTAGAGTTACTCTTTAAGGTTTTCATAACCCTTTTCTTATATATGTAATAAGTACTGTGCCAGGACAAGCCTACAGAAGTGATTTTATCCTAAAATAAATGTAATGTTTTGTGGGAGTCTGCAAGCTGATCCCTGGAAAAAGAACTAAAGCACAAAACGTACTTTGCTCCTTGATCTTTTCACTTGCAAAGTAAATTCTTACTGGTCCGAGCAGTTGTTTCCCTGGAAACACTTGGGGAATGTACATTGAAAAGACCTGAGGATGAACTTTGTGGAGAATATAAAGGTGACTGTGATTGCACCCTGCACGCAGCAGGAGTGTGATCATTGTTTGGGTTTGGAAAGGTTGGCATGCTTGTCTGTTTACATAGCAAAAAAGATAAAGTTGAACAGGACATGGACATGCAAAGATAAAGTTAAACAGAACATGAACATACCTGCATACACAGAAATGATTAATGTGCTACTAACCAAAAAATATAGATATAGTTAGAATTCTCTACAAAAATTGTTTAGTAATTAAAGGAGAATTGTAGTTTTAGTTTGGTACTACAATGTTTGACACGTTTATCTATGTGACAGTGATCAGCCAGAATAATCCATGTTGGTTTATAAATGCTTCCCCTAAGGGGATATCTGCAGATTACCATCAGACCTAAGATTGTTTCCTCCTTCACAAGAACAGCACACAACTTAAAGAGGAGCTCCGTCCTCCCGCCCTCCAGCAAAAAATTAAAAGACAGCATCTACACATACTGTAGCTGCTGACTTTTAATATTAGGACACTTACCTGTCCTGGAATTCAGCCATGTCGGCATCCCAGCCAGTGTTTACATCGGCTCTCGGGTGCTTCCGCCGCCATTTGTAGTCATGCCGCGTACACACGAGTGGACTTTCCGGCACACTTGGTCCGGCGGCAATCCGATTGTGTGTAGGCTCCCGCGGACTTTTTTTCCCCAAAAGTCTGCCGGACCTAGATTTGAAACATGTTTTAAATCTTTCCGCCGGACTCAGTTCCTGACGGAAAGCCCGTTCGTCTGTACGCTGGTCCGACGGACCAGATACGACGCAAGGGCAGGGTATTGCATCTCGCGCTCGCTGCAATAGGAAAAACAAATTTTCCTATTGCGGTGAGCGCGGGGCATACCAGGCCCTTAGGTCTAGTATGGATCTTAAAGTATGGATCTTAAAGGGAACCCCCTATGCCAAAAAAACGGCGTGGGATCCCCCCTAAGATCCATACCAGACCCCGATCCGAGCACGCAGCCCGGCCAGTCAGGAGAACCGTACCAGGCCGCATGCCCTCAACATGGGGGGGTGGGTGCTTTGGGGGAGGGGGCGCCCTGCGGGGCCCCCCCACCACAAAGCACCTTGTCCCCATGTTGGTGAGGACAAGGGCCTCTTCCCGACAACCCTGGCCGTTGGTTGTCGGGGTCTGCGGGCGGGGGGGGCTTATCGGAATCCGGGAGCCCCCTATAATAAGAGGGCCTCCAGATCCCGGCCCCCCACCCTACGTGAATGAGTATGGGGTACATGGTACCCCTACCCATTTACCTAGGGAAAAAGTGTCAATAATAAAAATACACTACACAGGTTTTTAAAGTAATTTATTAGACAGCTCCGGGGGGGTCTTCTTCCGGCTTCGGGAGTCTTCTTCCGACTTCGGGGGTCCCTCCGGTTCCTCTTCTCCCGGCGTCCGGTTGGTTCTTCTCTCTCTGGTCTCTTCTCCCGGTGTTCGACCTCTGCCCTGGGTGTTCCAGTTCTTCTGCCGGCTCCTCCGCTATCTTCATGCCGCTCTTTTCCTAGCGGAGGCCCAGACTTCTCTTCTTCCAATGTTGACATGACGGTCTCTCAGGCTGGAATGCTCCCTGAGCGCTCCGATGTGACTTATATAAGCGGAGACCCCGCCCCCTTATGCCGTCACAGTCCCTGGGCATGCTGGGACTGTGACGTTTTAGGGGGCGTGGTCATCACCCGCCCCCCCCATGTTGAGGGCATGCAGCCTGGTACGGTTCAGGAGGGGGGGCCCTCGCTCATCGACACCCCCCACCCCCTTTCCGAGCTGCGTGCTCGGATCGGGGTCTGGTATGGATTTTAGGGGGGACCCCACGCCATTTTTTCGGTGTAGGGGGTTCCCCTTAAAATCGATACCAGACCTAAGGGCCTGGTATGCCCCGCGACGGGGCTCGCAAGGTGTCAATCTCGCAGATAAAAGCGGCGAGATTGACTTCCTTTTCTAGTCCCGTCGTACCCGAGTCACGTTCAAAATGAACGGACTTGGCCATGTGTGGGCAAGTCCGTTCATTCTGAAAGTCCGCCGTAACTCCGGCGAAAGTCCATCAGAAAGACGGGCAGACCTAGCCTGCCGGAAAGTCCGGTCGTGTCTAGGCAAGTCCGTCCGTTCAGGTAGTCCACCGGAAAGTCCGGCGGAAAGACCATCGGACCAAGTCTGCCGGAAAGTCCGCTCGTGTGTACGTGGCATAAGGGAACCCGGCAGTGAAGCCCTTCGTGTGCAAAGCTTTCTGAATGGCTTGGCGATGGGGCAAGGAGGAGGGATGCTGAACCTCTGAGTGATCTCACTGCGGCGATATCTCTCGGTAGTGGGGACAGGTACCTGCTCCTCCCTGAAAGGTGGCAAATGTGGCACCGGGGGGGCTGATAAGCGGAGCTTCCCCTTTTGGGTGTAACTTCGCTTTAATGCACAGTGTGCTAAATATAATGTAAAGGCTGAGTATCCTCCCTTGTAGTAGTGGGGCTACCCCCAAACCTCAAGAGTTAAATGCCTGTTTGGGTCTTGGGGATGGAAAAAGCAGTGTTACCTACCCGATCCTCCACTCCTGCTTTGCAATATTGTACCCCTTCCTACGACTGCCTCCCGGCTCTTTAAGAGTTCTAAATGCCGGGAGGCAGAGGCGAGCATTCCATTCATGTGACCGATGTGATTGGCTGTCAAAGCGGTCACATGATCAGAAAGCTCCTGATCACAAGTATGCATCAGGAGCTTTCTGGTACCCACCAGTAACTGTGCTGGGAGCGCATGGCACGCATTCAGCATAGAATGGTTTACATTTGGGCTGCATATATGGGGCCTCTCAGCGTTAAAGCTCACCCACCGAGAGGCAGCATATATGGGTATGACCAGTGGGAACAGGTTAAAGCAATACTAACATATTTGTTTTTGACAATCCAATATAAGTTTACTTCTTAGTTTAAACTTCTAAGTTTACATCTTCTTTCATGTTGTGAGTGCTGCCTGTCTACTGGCTGTCTCTTTCCACAACTTCCTGAATTCCCTGCATGCTCTGCAGCTTCTTCTCTGCTCATTCCTTTGGTTTACTTTCAGTTTCTAATGACTACATAGCCCATGGTACCATACTGTCTCCAAGCAGTGATTCCCGTACTGACTCCACCTCCTGAAACTCCTCCTCTTAGCACTTCTGTAGTTCAAAAGGCAGTCTCTGTGAATTCTGTGACACAGCATTGCCTACTCACAGGGCATAATGAATACATGTTGCAGAACTCAAGGAAGTGAATCTGTGGGGATCTTCACAAAGTAAGTTTAAAACCTTAAGAACATTCAGAATAACAGGAGTAGGCTAGAAGTAGTGGAAACTCAATGTGGAAATAAATACCGTATACTGTACATATGATCTAAAATGTTCACCATAGATACACTTTAATAGTTTTAGAGTTCTGAATATTATCCGGTGGAGGCAGCGTGCAATTACGCTGTCTCTGTCCTAACAGCTGTTAAGATATCAGCAAACAGGAAGTGATTTTTTTTTCTCAATGAGTCAGCTAATATAGACTACCGCTTTCAAGCAAAAGCACCATATTTTCGCCCTCTTGTAGAAGTCCAAGTAAAGAATGTATTTATTTTTTCCTTCAAGGTAAGTTAAACACTTCACATGCAATATCAAAATTTACCCATACCTACCAAAACTATTGAACACTCTATAGTATCATTTTGTACATAACAATATGATATCAATCTAAAATTAAAGGGGCTCTAAAGTCAGAAGGTTTTTTTTATCTTAATGCATTCTATGCAGCCCCCTCAGCCCCCCTAATACTTACCTGAGCCCCATCTCCATCCAACGATGTTGCACGAGAGTCTCGGCTGCCCGGGACTATCCCTACTCATTGGCTGAGACAGAAGTGGGGCGCCATTGGCTCCCACTGTTGTCAGTCAAAGTCAGTGAGCCAATGAGGAGAGAGGGCGGGGCCGAACCACGGCTCTGTGTCTGAATGGACACACAGAGAAGCAGATCAGCTCAGGTGCCCCCATAGCAAGCAGGCCAGGAGTGTCTCGAGAAGAGGAGGATTTGGGCTGCTATGTGCAAAACCAGTATAGCATGTTTATTATTTTTAAATGAAAGAAATTAGACTTTAGTATCACCCCTAAAGGGAAACTAAAACTTAATTTTACTCCTTGTATTTCTCTTTTGCAATAACTAAATGAGTTAAATATTAAAAATACTACCTATATCCTTTAAACAAATTCTGCTGTTCACATAGTGAATAACTTCCTTCTTTTATTTGCAACATATTTACCTGCATTTTACATGAAAGAGGTGTGGCCATTTTTGTAGAAAACGTATTAAAGGAAACCTATAAAGACAGAAATACCAATGCTGCCATTGCCAACTTCCTTCAAAAGATGAAAGTTGCCTTTCCTGTTCTGGGTCAGGTACTCCAAAAGTATGAGGCCAGATTCACACTATTACAGTATGTTAACACAAGTAATTATATATATTTTAAATGAGCTGCCAATGCACTGCAATGCACTTTTAACGCACCTATCTCTTTATTTTAAATGCACATGTTCACACCTGTGGAAGGCAGTGGGCCATCTATGGTCATTGAGGTGCTGTTCCACCCATCTGTTAAAACGTGTTGCAATGACAAAATTCTTGGATGTTAACCTGCCCTTAAACATTTTGACTCAACCAAACAGCCAGGCACATAACATTTCAGAGTTTAGTAATGGTAGACTTCATATTTGCACAGCAAGGGTTTGTTTAAACTACGCTGAACTGATCTAAGCAAATGAAAATGGATTAACACAATGCGGGTGAACATACACATGTAAACTTCTAATACAAGCAAAAGGCAGCAGGGAAAACCTAAAGCAGAATTTAAAGGTTAAGTATATTTTTGTTGAGGAAAAAACATTCCCCTCTGAGTGATCTATATACATGGCAAGGATTTTAACTTGATAATTTTAGGGGGACCCCCACTGAATTTTTTTTTTATTTTGGTTCGCAGTTCCCCTTAATATTCATACCAGACCCAAAGGGCCTGGTAATGGACTGGAGGGGAACCCGTGCTCTTTTTTTCAATGAGTTTTATCTATATTGTCGAGAGCCGATAATTCATTACAACAACAATCAGTTTAAATGCCAATTTTTCCTTTAGAAATGTCATTTTGCTGTGGTACTGTTCTAAACACGGGAAGAATTTAAAGGAATATTTCATTTTATTGTTTCACTTTAAGCATTATAAAAATCACTGCTCCTGAAAAAAATGCAGTTTTTAAACATTTTTTTTGCATTGATACATGTCCCCTGGGGCAGGACCCAGGTCCCCAAACATTTTTATGACAATAACTTGTATATAAGCCTTTAAAATGAGCACTTTTGATTTTTCATGTTAGTGTCCCATAGACTTTAACCGTGTTCCGGCGGTTTTCAAATTTGCTGCGAACACTGCATATTTTTTTGCTGTTCGGCGAACACTCGACTCGAACATCGGGCTCTTCCTTAGTTCCCTCTACTAGGATTTCAGAGCCAGAACATCGCGCCTCCACAGCGGAGATCCATGTGGCGGTGTTATAAGTGAGTTTAGCGGCATGATATATTGTTTTTATGCAATTTTACCTGTTCATTGTATGTCCTTTTAACCACTTGCCGACCGCCGCACACACATATATGTTGGCAGAATGGCACAGGCAGGCAAATGGGCGTACCTGTACGTCCCCTTGAACTTGCCGCCTATCGGCGCGAGCGCCCCGCCAGCAGCATGCGCGTGTGCCCGCGGGTCCGCAAACTCTATGTTCACCGGTGCCCCGCGATTGTGGCAAGGAGAGGCAGAACGGGGAGATGCCTAAAACAAGCCATTTCCCTGTTCTGCCTAGCAACATAACAGGGATCTACTGCTCCCTGTCATCGGGATCAGTGATCTCTGTCATGTTGTAGTGAGCCCACCCCCCCCACAGTTAGAATCAATCCATAGGACACACTTAACCCCTTGATCACCCCCTAGCGTTTAACCCCTTCCCTGCCAGCATCATTTATACAGTAATCAGTGGCTGTTTGTAGGTCTGATCGCTGTATAAATGACCATGGTCCCAAAATAGTGTCAGAAGTGTCCGATGTGTCCGTCATAATGTCGCAGTCCTGATAAAAATTGCAGATCGCAGCCTACTAGTAAGAAAAAAAATAATAAAAATGCCATAAATCTATCCCCTATTTTGTAGACGCTATAACTTTTGTGCAAACCAATCAATATATACTTATTGCGATTTTTTTTTTACCAAAAATATGCAGAAGAATACACATTGGCCTAAACTGTGGAAGAAATCAGTTTTTTTATATATTTTTGGGGGATATTTATTATAGCAAAAAGTTAAAAATATTACCTTTTTTTCAAAATTGTCGCTCTTTTTTTGTTTATAGCGCAAAAAATAAACACCACAGAGGTGGTCAAATACCACCAAAAGAAAGCTCTATTTGTGGGAAAAAAGGACGTCAATTGTGTTTGGGTACAAAGTCGCACAGCCGCGCAACTGTCAGCTAAAGCGACGCAGTACAGAATCGCAAAAAATGCTCTGGTCAGGAAGGGGGTAAATCCTTCCGGGCTGAAGTGGTTAATAAATACTACACTATGAGGCATATCTTTTGTTTATGGCCTTTGGTATTTTGAGACATATGAATGGAGCTCTACCTTGTGACGTCAGATAATATGAGAGGAAATCCTTGCACTGAAACCTGTGGACATCCCTGTTCTCACCTTTGATGCTTCTCGGTGAGTGCGCGCTGCATTGGAGTGAAAGCTGGTGGAGGCTGGTGATCGGCAGTTGCACTTATAATTTATGCCTGGAGTGTTACTCACATGGGTGTAATTTATCAGAGTGGTAACAATATTACACCATATTCGTTTATTTCTTTTTCTGGCCTATATGGAGTTCCAGAGACAAGGATAAGGATTCATCATACTTCACATAAGTGGCATTATCAAAATGTGTTTGCTGCACTTAATTGTGTAGCCACAAATTCTGGTAAGCCTTCAATTCTTATGGTGGTCAGACACCTTCTTTTGCACGTACTGAGTGGCACTGGGAACATTGGACTTTTTTGTTTAACACAGAAGGACTTTTTTATGTTTTTTATGTTTATGTAATGCATGTTTATATTCATCACAGTGCTGCATATTTTATGTTTATTGCATTGGAGGATTGGATATATTGCCTTTTTTGCTAGCAGCTGTTATTTAATTTTATTTTTCTGTTTAGCGCTCACTTTATTTACTTTTTCATATGTTCGAAGTTAAGTCAGCAACATAACGAAGAAGGGAAAAAACCACAAAGGAGTTAAGTTCCACTTTACCACTTCCAGACCGCCCACCGTCGTTATACGTCGGTACTTTGAAGGAGGATATCGTTGTTATGGCAGAAGCTAGCTGCCATAACCCCAGTATCCTCTTCTTCAGTGAGCGGTACGATTTAAGATAAAAGTGTTTTCTGCAGCGGATTCGCCGCAAGATCACTTTTATCGGCGGTGGGAGAGGCCCCCCCCACCCGCCGCGGTCTGGTGCCCTCCACTGCTTACCGGAGCCGTCGGCAGCGGCGGAGGCGATCAGATCCTTTTTGTCGTCTGACATGGAGACGAGTGAGGGGAAGATGGCCCCCACCTGTCTCCATATCATTGCAGGGCGGAAGTGACGTCAAAACATCACTTCTGCCAATAGCTCTTAAAGGGCTTTTTTTTTAATTGCATTTTAGTATAAATATGAGATCTGAGGTCTTTTTGACGCCAGATCTTATATTTAAGAGAAAAGAAAAATTACCACACTAACACAAGAATAATAAAATGAAAAAACAAAATAAAAATAAGAATAGCAGCGGTTCTAAAATTGTGGGATATACACAATCAAATAGGATAGTGGGTAGGTAGGAACCGCGCTGCAAACAAATAAATTATAAATGAATCACTGAGGGATCACATAAATGTTATAGGAAAAAAAAAGAAAAACACAAACATATGCATGTGAAAATAAGAAATATCACATCAGTGAAATAATAAAGTCCAAATCCGTGAATTCAAAAAATATCCAATGAAGTGCAATGAAGTAGTAATTCTTTCCAGTAACACCACGTGAAAAACCACCAGATAAACTGAATGCTTACCAACGGCAAGCTATGAAACAGCTTGTAAATAACTAGGCTCACAATGGTAATAACGTCCTATTAGGATCAACAATTTGGGGGGAGGATGGCCAGGATAGCCAGGCAGATCAGGCAGATCAGGGTAGCTCTGTCCAAAGGATCAGTGTACAGGCAGCAGGGAGGACCCAAAAAGAATAAAAACAAGGCTCTCCATAGCGCAAAATAGTATGAACAATTTAATGAATAAAGTATTGCACTTACATAAGAAGCAAGTAAAAAACAGGTTAAAAATAGCAGCAGCCGGCCAGCCAGCGAACGCCCGTTCGAGACGAGACACACAGTGATGACGTCAGCGCGTCAACCTTACGTTTCGTCTTAGAGAGACGTTGTCTAGGGAACGGGAACCTTTTTTTTTTAAAAAAAAACAGTGTAACAATAGAAAAAAGGTAACATAAATAAGAATAATAAAAAAATGTTTTTAAACGCGCCCTGTCCCGACGAGCTCGCGTGCAGAAGCAAACACATATGTGAGTAGTGCCCGCATATGAAAACGGTGTTCAAACCACACATGTGAGGTATCACCGCAATCTGTAGAGCGAGAGAAATAATTCTAGCCCTAGACCTCTTCTGTAACTTAAAACATGCAACCTGTAGAATTTTTTAAGCGTCGCCTATGGACATTTTTAAGGGTAAAAGTTTGTCGCCATTCCACAAGCGGGCGTAATTTTGAAGCGTGACATGTTGGGTATCAGTTTACTCGGCGTAACATTATCTTTCACAATATAAGTGTATTTTTTACAAAAAAAAGTGCCCTTGTAAGACCGCTGCGCAAATACGGTGTGACAGAAAGTATTGCAACAACCGCCATTTTATTCTCTAGGGTGTTAGAAAAAAAAATGTATAATGCTTGGGGGTTCTAAGTGATTTTCTAGCAAAAAGAACCTGTTTTTAACAAAAAATCTCAGAAAGAGGCTCGGTGCTTAAGCGTTTAAGTTAAAATCAAGTTTTTTACTGCTTCTCCCATGCTGCCAGATAGTGAGGAAAACCACTCATGTAAATGACCCTGGACTACAAAAAAAAAGCAAAGTAAACAAGGAAATAATTAATGATATCACCTTTATCACAGTAGTTAAGTAGCTATTTATGTACATCAATTACTAGTAAATAAAGGCTGGTTGCAAACAATGTCTATGACTAGGTACCTGTTATCATTTTCTTCTGGCTGAGTGGGTATGTGCATTTAAGGACAAGCGGATGTTTTTCTCCAGTGTTGAGCACTTTGATCCTTGATAAGAGTCATTAAAAAAAAACTGGTAGGATCCTGGGTGCTGCCAGGAAGCCCCAATGTTTATATTTGAAGAGGACAGAACAATTAAAGTAAATAAGGCTATGTCAATTTGAACTCACTCACTGAAATTGATGAATGCCAGCAGAAAAGATAGAAAATCACTATACTACTGTGGTTAGCACCAGAATGGGCAGAGATAAAGTTCTAGGCTCAGATCCCCCCAGGACTTGCATGAGATTTGTGTGATCTTGTGTACTTGTGGGGGTTTTTCCCAAGTACTAATGTCACCTTCCAGTCAAAAAATATACTAGTGGATGCATTGGCATCTGTGGCCTACAGAGTATCTGAGTGTATTCTGAAACTGTTCAAAAGATACAAATGTCCATTCTTTTTATGGGGGCTAAGGGGTTACCACTGGGGTTCTGGATATACAGTAATTCCTGTTTGGAAAACTATTTGCAGGGAGTCTGTGTTTTGTGCTTCTTTTGCATGCTTCAGTTTTCCCCACAATCCCGAAATATACAATACAGATAGGCAAATCAGCCCATGCACTTTATGTGTGTGACTGTAATTGGTACAAAAGATTGTAGACTCATTCAGGTTATGGATTAATGTGAATGTCCTCTATTTAATGCTGTAGAATATGTCTGTTTTATATATAAAGGAAAAGCTTCCCTTTAGGAGGTACAGTAGAAGCAAAGAACATTGCCCCATTTCTCTTATTCTGAAAATGCTTTGTTCGAAATTCTTACATAAAGGGTCTCAGAAGTTCCCACAAGCTTCTACTATCGTATCTCTTTGAAGCTAAGCAGACTAGTGTAAAGGCAAATAACTGCATGCAGGCCTTCAGTCCGCTTGCTGTTCTCAAATTCTGCAGGTTGTTTAAAATTATGAACACTCCTTTTCTTTTCTTGAAGTTGCTTAGAACTGTTTTACTAAACATAATCCATCTAAAAGTGATACAGAAATAATTTTTCAAAAACACAGACGTGGATGGAAGATTATAAACTATAGTTACCACCTTAATTAACAAATTCCTGTTATATTCTTGAGTAGGTACAATTCTAATTGAGCAAAATATGCCAACTGGTTGATTTTTTAAAATTAATTTAGCAAGTAGAAGCCAGATGCAAGCCTAGTCTGGAAGGCCAGTTATCTACATTTTCATTTAATATGTGTATTCACTATGGCACAGAATGCTGAAATTGTTCTATATGCTATGCAGGCTTTTTATGTATCTGACTAAATTAAAATAATTGTGTAATAGCAATAAATAGCACTAACGTTTTTTTTAAATAACAATCTGCTTAAAAATAGAGGTTGCCTGAAAAAGTTTAATAAAGCATTGGATATCTGGCTGGACTCTGAGACCTGCTTGCGCTAAAAATAGTCATTTATGTCTGGTCTGAACCATGGTCCATTCAGTTAACTCCCCTGCCTCTTGTAGTATACTCCGGTGCAACCCTGTATCCTGGCCTAGGCTGACAAGGCCCAGGCCTAGGGCAGCACTTTGCAAGGGGGCAGCACAGAAAGAGTCCTCGCTGGCTTGCGTTACCCTGTTAGTGTAGCGCCAGTCTTATGGGGCGGACTGGGATGAGAGGCCAATTAGTCTAGGACCCCCATAAAGTGGCTGCACTGCTTCCGGTATGCGGGCGGCTGACATTCTGCAACTGTGGGGGGTGTGGGGGGGCGCCACTTCTAATTTTGAGTGTCCTATCATCCTGGACCACAAACCTTCCTCACTGTGCTATATGTTTTCTGCTGCACCTTTGGCATGGTTATATCTTCTTAGTCCTCTCCATAAAATTATCAGAAATTTGTGCTTAATGTAGAACTATAGGCAACACTTTTTTTTTTTCATTTTGGATAGAATAAGGGAGGTTTATTGCCCCTATCAGTTTATTTTTTACTATCCCTGTCTCATTGCAGAGATTTTCCTTCACTTCCTGCTCCATAGCCAAACAGGAAGTAAATCTATGCAAATTTAGGGAATTCATTGCCCCCCCCCCCCCCCCCCAGGCCCACAGAACTAGTGCCCCCACTTGAAAATTTCAGGGCGGGTCTTAAACAGCAACAGCAAGGGGTGTGGCCTTGACAGGAAGGGGTGGGTCATATTTAAATTAGGGGGTACACGAGTTTAGTCAGGCCTAGGGCAGCACAAAACCTAAATACACTACTGCTACGGTGTTATACTGATATGTGGCATAAAAGATTTTGTCTATCAGATGGTGGAGGGAGGGCTAAAATCCCGATGATGCCTTTTTCCTTTACAATCTTAGTGGGTGAGCAACAACATATATGTATTGTGAGTAGCAAGTATGGGGTCATTTTAGATTATTATTTTGTTATTTTTTTGTTAGTGTTTGGTTATTGTCTTTTTTTTTTTTTGAGCCGGGGTATACCCAGAGGCTCTGTTTTGTACTCTTTTTTATTAAAATAAGAAAAAGAATTAAAAAAAAATAACAATCTGCTTCTCTTTTTAGTTGTGCATGCCAAAATAGCTTGGCAAAGCCAGTTTTCAGATCACTTCTACAATTACTGTCGCAAAGATGAGACAACAGGGGTGATTTTGGTCCGCTGCAGACTATGTGAATGCCTGCACAAATAAATAATGCTTTACCAAACAATTTTGGAGAAAAAAAGCAGAATTATGAGGATGTGAAATATCGGGAATTGTGAGCAGAATTATGAGGACAGGAAGGATCCAACATAGGCCTCATCTTCATCTATAAGTGACAGAATAAAAAAAGACCTGATCAGGGCAGAGTCTTTCCAGCCCACTCCACAAATCCTAGGGCCCATTGAAACAACTGTGCTGCAGTACGCCCAATGCGCCGCCCCAACACAGCTGCATTGAAGTGCTATGCAATATATAGCAATCCACTACTATGTGTTGCATTGCATTACACTTCATTAGTGAAAATGCAGCATGGGTCTGTTGTGGTGCATTAGGCTGTGCATTCAAATGAACACACGACATTGGAGCAACCTTGTGTGAATGGACCCTCAGGCCCCTTTCACACTGGGGCTGGTTTGCAGGCATTATTGCGCTAAAAATACCGCCTGCAAACCGCCCCAAAACAGCCTCCGCCCGGGGGCTTTCACACTGAAGCGGTGCGCTGGCAGGAGGAGAAAAAATCTCCTGTCAGCTGCATCTTTGGAGCGGTGAAGGAGCGATGTATTCACCGCTCCTAAACCGCTCCTGCCCATTGAAATCAATGGCTACAGCCACACTATACGAGTGGTTTTAACCCTTTTTCGGCCGCCAGCGGGGGGTTAAAACCGCACCGCTAGCGGCCGAATACTGCGGTAAAACAGCGCTAAAAATAGAGCTGTTTTACCGCCAACGCCCCCTATCGCCCCAGTGTGAAAGGGGCCTCACACTCACCCACCTTCCTCATGATTTCTGCCACTGCCATCCCTCAGGAGTAAATTTTGTGTAATCCTCCTCATTAGGTGACAGTATTTGAGACTAGCAATTAGCTGCTCAGGCCCAATGTCAGTGGAGGAGTTCACATGCTTCCCATATCCAAAGGTACAAGGTATATGTGACGGCTCTGACAAAGAAACAGAGGGCTAGCATGAAATTAATTCAAAAGGGTCCTGTCACAAATTAATCTCATATAGTATATATCTGGACCATCCTGGCACAAATTACGCACAAAGATTTATTGTAATCTGGATGCCCCCTCCTATAATAAGGGGGCCCCCAGATATCTTGGCCTTTACAGGGGAATGAGTATGGAGTACATTTTTAGCCCTTATTATTCAGTCCCAGAAAGACTTCAAAATAAATAAACACACTAACACTTTACACAAAGTCCTCTAATAAAAAAAAAAATCCCTCCCCTCAACAAAAAAAAAATAACTAGGAAACAATGCCTAGCGATGACCTACAGCTATGTAGATCCACCACCTGACGACGTTGTGGCGCAACACCGATGCTTCACACTACTGCCACAAAATTATAGAACCCTGGCCAACTGGTGTTTGTAAACCAATCGGCTGGGGATCCTGGAGGACATCATTAACCAAATATGGTCACAGCTATATTTGGCCTACGACATCACTCAGCATCCCCTGCTGGTTTGTTTAAAACCACCAGTTAGCCAAGGTTTTGTCATTTTGTGGTGGTAGCGGCCACCACTGCCAATTCACACTTTCCTAGCTGGTTTGTTAACAAACAGCTGCTGGCTAGAAATTTGTAATTATGCAGTGGTACTGCTGCCACTATTAAATGACAGATCCATGGCAGACTGCTATTTGTAAACAAGCCAGTCAGGGCTGCTGGAAGACGTCATTAACCAAATATGCTTATGATCACATTTGGTCATTGACATCATCCAGCACCCCCAGCTGGCCAGGAATCTGTCATTTTGCAGCGGTAGTGTGGTGGGTCAACATTGTTGGAGAGTAGGTCATCATAGCAGTGTGGAAACTTCGAGGATCTATTTTGCTGGACAACCTGAATGAAGTTGGAATTTGTCAAATAAAGGAATTCAAGGTACCTGTGTTTATATGTACTTGTAACTTCTTTTTTTTTTTTGAGAATGAGTAATAAAGAATTATAATGTATAGGATATCTCTGACTACGCAGATGGATATACAGACAACCCTGGATCTTTCTGCTAACTCCACTGCAGACCATAGAACTCTCTAAAGATAATGCTGCAAACCCTGAGTCTCTATGTAGACTTCATTGCAGACTCTAGATCTCTGTGCAGACTATGTTGCATACAATGGATCTCTAACAGAAAAAAACATTATTTTGACCCTCAAGGTCAAATCTTACAGAAAAATTTCACATATATCAATGTAACGCATTATATGTATGTGAACAATGCGAGATGGGGAAGTCACCGGTAAAGTAACATTGAAAATTCCAAAAACAATAACAAAAATCTGGTTTTAAACTCAACCCTGGTGTAGACAAATGAAAAAAAAGTAAAAAGAGAAAAAAACTCCTTCAACCACTCACTGGACTATATGCAACCGGTCCATATCCAGCAAAACCGGTCAAGCATAGTCCTTTCAGCAGCCCAGTCTCTCTCTGGTGTTCCAATATGGACTGATGAGTATCATTTATACGCACATGTCACTTTTTTTATCTTGACCTGAGCCAACCTTTGCTTTATCCCCTGCCCACAATCCCTTGCTGAATTTGAGTGAACTGGCGTAATTTGGACACTCAATGTTCCTCACTCAACGTGAGCCCAACCTGAAACTGAAGCTCATTTATAATAGAAGCCCAGAAATGATAAAACAGACAATAGCTAAACTAAATATATCACTGAAGAGTCAACTGTCTACATATTGTATAACTTGGTTTAGAAAGGATAGGGGGTTACACAATAGAATAACAGCACATGAGAAATTCACAACAAACCAATCTCCATGGAAACACTGAAAAACCTGGCCTTGAAGGTTTGTTGTGGCTTACCAGTACTTTGAATGGCAAGCTTTGTACTTGTTTCTACAGCAATACAAAAACCTTTAACATTCTTGTTATGGAATGATACATTTTGGGATGGCTGTGCATCTGAGGTTTGCTAGCAATGCGCCCTTGTAATAATCAGGGAAGGATCCTGCTATGTCAAACCCTCTTCAAGGTTATAAGTGTTCCAAGCCTGCTGCAAGTTCTAATTATCTATTTTTTTTATCATAATCTTTGCATGAGCTTTAGCTGATGCATTTTTTCTCTACAGAGAAAGAGGAAACAGCGTCTCACTGCGCTTGCCCCATATTCATCTGCTGACTATGTTGGAAATAATACGCCAGGTGTCAGTGGTGCAGCCATGCATTGGAGGATGGGCAGATCATCAGATGTTTTCCACTAATAAGTCTTGGTGAGATATCTGCTTATCCATTGTTAAAGATTTTTTTGAAATTGCTAAAGACTACACTGATTTTACTATAAGGAACATTTCATGTTCATTATCACTAGGGATGAGCCCGCGGTTTGAGTCAAACGTAAGTTCAACTCGAACATCGGGTGTTCATTTGTTCTAAAACAAATCAAACATATAGGGCATTCACTGAAAATTTGAGCGCTGTGGAACACCCCATAATCCACTGTGAGATCGATGCTGTATGATGATTGGCCAAAGCATGCACCTGACCTGCATGCTTTGGCCAATCACAGTGTGCTCTACTGAGAGTGCCATAATTGGCCAAATGCAGGGTGCCTTTGACAATCATGGCTCAGGGGGACTAAGTCCCGGCCCCACACTATATAAGACTGCTTACATAGCAGCCGTGTGTAGTGTGTGGACGGCGATAGATTGAGCTAGATTAGGCAGGCAGGTCAGTTTGTGGCAGTGTATTTGATAGATAGATATATATATATATATATACACAGTCACATATACTGTATATATATATATATATATATATATATATATGAAAGTGCCCCCCTCGACTTATACACGAGTCACCGCCGTCTGTCTGCATGATCAGCGTGTCATGCAGGCAGACGGCGGCCAGCGTGTGCTACATAGCACTCGGCGGCAGCTCTCGGCTCTCACTGTTCAAAAGCCGCGCCTCCTCGTCTGTGATAGGCAGTCAGTGTACAGCCTATCATGGACATTCTCTCATCCTCGTCCGTGGTATGAGGATGAGAGAATGTCCGTGATAGGCTGACTGCTGACTGCTGGGAAATGGAGTTTTCTGCCTATCGTGGACGAGGAGGAGGCGCAGATTTTGAACAGTGAATGGCCGCCGCACACGCCGATCGGTTCGGAGCGGCACACGGAGGATGCACACAGACACGTGCACACAGACACATGCACACAGGTACATATACACATGACACATGCACACATACACAGGACACAGGTACATATACACATATACACAGGTACATGACATATGCACATATACACAGGTACATGACACAGGTACATATACACATGACACATGCACATATACACAGGACAAAGGTACATGACACATGCACATATACACAGGACACATGACACATATACACAGGACACATGACACATATACACAGGACACATGCACATATACACAGGACACATGCACATATACACAGGTACATGACACGTGCATATATATACAGAACACATATACACAGGACACATGACACATATACACAGGACACATGACACATATACACAGGACACATGCACATATACACAGGACACATGCACATATACACAGGTACATGACACATGCACATATACACAGGACACATGACACATATACACAGGACACATGACACAGGACACATGACACATATACACAGGACACATGACACATGCACATATACACAGGACACATGCGCATATGTGCACACATATACACATGACACATGCACATATACACAGGACACATGACACATGCACATATGCACATATGCACAGGACACATGACACATGCACAGGACACATGCACAGGACACAGAGAGGTATACAGCTGCAGATGGGCATTGTTGACCCTCTGCATTTCTCACCCTCGTCTTATACTCGGGTCAATAAGTTTTTCCCATTTTTTTGTGGTAAATTAGGGCCTCGACTTATACTTGAATCGACTTATACTCGAGTATATACGGTATATTGCCGGGATCTGGCAATACATTACAGCCGCAAGCAATTTTAAATGACATTTTTCCTTTTGAAATGTCATTTTGCTGTGATACTGTTATAAACATGGGAAAGATGCGCTACTTTACAGGCAGACTAAGGGGATCCCCCCAGGCATGATATTTAAAGGAATATTTCACTTTTATTGTTTCACTTTAAGCGTTATTAAAATCACTGCTCCTGAAAAAACTTTTTTTTTGCATTGATACATTTCCCCTGGGGCAGTACCTTGGTCCCCATACACTTTTTATGACAATAGCTTGCATATAACCCTTTAAACTGAACACTTTTGATTTTTCACGTTTGTGAAAAGTCCCATACACTTTAACGGTGTAAGAATGTTTGTACAAATTTTTGGTCCAATTGCATGTTCTGGTGCGAACCGAACCAGGGTTGTTCGGCTCATCCCCAATTATCACCATGTGTCTAGAGATTTGAATGAAGGTCTATATTAGAAGCACCTGCATGATGTGCAAAGGCATACAAATGTAGCACCCTCTAGTGTGTGCTACTAGTGTGAGAGTAGGAAAAAGCATATTCTGGCCAGGAATAACCTGAGTCACTAAATTGGGTCAGGGTTATAAGAGGCCAGGGCTGGATGACTCATCTTGGCAGCTCTCTTTGGTGCCTCTCTCTGGTCTGGAAAGTTGGAGAACCTTCTGGAACTAGAGGATGGAGTTTAGGAGGGCTGCCATGGATATTTGTGGGGCCTCTGCCAATCCCCAGAAGTGGGCTGGCAGGGGGCAAAGACTACCCCATAAATAGACATGGGCCATGCAAGCAGGGCAGTCTGGAAGATGCAGATACAGTGTTGAGGAGGCTGTCAGGGGCCCTGAGGGGTACCCCCTAGTCTGGCCTTGTGCCTTGGGCTAGGGCTCGGGTGCTGGAAGGATCCTGCCAAAGATACAAGGGGGGAGACTTTTCCAGGAGGCACAGGAGCATAGAGAGGACAGAGTGAGTGATTCAACACTGATGAGAACGAATAAATTGGTGAGGCTGCCACATGTAGTAAGTCTCCCTTGAAGACAGCAGTGGGCTTAAGTTTTCTACCTTACTCTGAGAGATCACCAGAAAATCAACCGGGTGGACTGGTGTAGAGGCAGCCAGGAGGGCTGGTAAAAGAGGCAGCTGCAGCTAGGTGGGCTGGTATAGCCTGAAGAAGTGGTGCTGGGATCAGTGGCCACAGAGGAAGTGGAAGGAAAGGTTACTTGCTGTGTCACTCCACATGTGCTATTGTTAAGGGACTGTGAGTTCCTGCCTGTGATGGGCTGCTACTGACCTGACAAGGAGTCTGTCAAGTCCTCCCCCCCCAAGAGTGCACCAGCAGAGGCTGAGCTGAGAGAAGAAAAGTGTGTGCAGGAGGAAAGTTGAAGAGGAGTTTATATATTCCTGTAAATAGGAAGTTATCCCTGAAGTTTGATGAAGTCAAGTGGGCATCCCATAATGCCCCTATCCCCATCCAAATTGTTTATCCCCTAATAAACCACTAAACAAAGCTACACACTGTTCCCTGACTGTGTGTGCCTGTGGAGATTTGGTGTGCCTGGCTGTGGAGGAGTGGGGGGTCCCTGTTCATTTGCAGCTCCTACATGGGGTGTGCTACATAAAGGTTAGTTTTTGGATCAATTTAAATATAAGAAAACTGTTTATTGTAAGGGTGCAGCCAGATGCACCAGATGAATGCCAATGTGAAAATCTAAAGGACTAAAGCGGTGGCAGGGTAGCAGCTTACTTGATTGTTGCCTGTTGCCATCAACCCTGGTGGATCTCTTGGCAGACTATCCTGCAGATTTTGGACCTCTAGTGACTACACTGCAGACCCTGGATCCTTTTGCAGACCACGCTACAAACCATAAATCTCTCTACAAACTACACTGAATCTCTCTGCAGACCTCATTGCTGACCATGGATTTCTCTGCAGACTATATTGCATACCCCAGATACCCCTTTTCTGCAGACTTTATCGAGGACTCTAGAGCACTCTGCCGACTATGCTGCAGAAGGGAGTGCGAACGGTCTCCTGTATTATTAAAAAGGCCCCTTCCACACGCCCCAGCAACCTCCCTTCCCACCTGCATTGTATAATAATTAAGACGCCGTTTTGTTGCCGATAATGGTCTATATTAGATCAGTTTAGGTTGAACAGGCTTGGTGAACAGTGCTGTGTTTGTTGGTGGGAGATAATAGAGGTGAGTGCAGCTTATGAAGTGATGTTACTATACGCATTGCCAATGATTATTGTATGAGCTGATTTCAACTCACCGGCTGTGCAATTGTGCTTTTCATAGATTCTTTGGATGATTATTGTGGATGGAATATGAGTCAAGAAATGTTTGCTAAATAGCAATATCAGAAGGGTATAGAGTTTCATGTGCTATCAGTTAGATGGTAAGTTTACACACTGTCATATACTGTTTCCAATTAATTTCTTTTCACTTAACTATATATATACACTTATTGTTTATTTGTTCTAAAACAAATCAAACATATAGGGCATTCACTGAAAATTTGAGCTCCGCGGAACACCCCATAATCCACTGTGAGATCGACGCTGTATGATGATTGGCCAAAGCATGCACCTGACCTGCATGCTTTGGCCAATCACAGTGTGCTCTATATATATATATATATATATATATATATATATATATATATATATATATATATATATATATATATACATACACTTATTGAATGACAGTATTAGTTTTTTTATCTTACTATTTTGGACTATTTGCAGAGTATAATTCTCACATTGCCCTTTTAAGTGATTGAATAACTTCGTTCTGAACAACATCACTAAGTAAAAATATCTTCATATCATTGATGTATATATCTATCCTGCTATTCTTTCTGCTTGTTTTTTTTTCCTGATGAGGAATGCTATCTTGATGTAGCATATAGAGTATTGATTATACATCTTGTATGGATTATATAGGGACATTGCTGATGGAGTAACTGCCGGATCTCCTGGCTCTGATTTGTGGCTGGAGTTAACCCCCTCTTTTCCCATTTAAAATGTCATCCTTAAGTAAGTACAGTATCATTTTGGTTAGCCTTCAACCTTATATCTATCTCAGTACTCAATATTACCTATCTACCCCACGTTTAATGGTACCTTTCTGAATAAACGATTTGGTCTTTCTGACCACATTACTTATATTGATTTCATAGTTTCATAGTTAGTCAGGTTGAAAAAAGACACAAGTCCATCCAGTTCAACCATAAATAAATAAATAAATAAATAAATAAAATAAAAAATATTGTACAAACCAATATACCCAATTCTATACCCACAGTTGATCTAGAGGAAGGCAAAAAACCCCAGCAGAGCATGCTCCAATTTGCTACAGCAGGGGAAAAAATTCCTTCCTGATCCCCCAAGAGATCATGACACTTGGCACATCATTCTTTGTGGGCACCTTTTAGACGTAAGTTGTCCTTTATGCAAATTTTTCTATCTAATTGGTTGGTATGTGAAAATGAACGCCGCTGCACTCCCATCGAAACGAAATGTAAATAATGTTCATATCCTTTTTTGTTTCTGAACAGGATCTCTGTTTTAAGTCAAGAATGTAAGGTCCTGAAGAAGCAAAGATGTGAAACACGTCGACCTCTTGACATTGTAATAACAGAGATCTATAATCTATATATGATCAAGCATATTGATCAATTGATTTTATTTGTATAATATTTTAAACTATTTTGTAATAAAAATATTTAGCATTATTTTGTTTAGATGCCCTTCAGTGGTACCATTAACCACTTCAGCCCCGGACCATTTGGCTGGCAAAAGACCAGAGCACTTTTTGTGATCGGCACTGCGTCACTTTAACTGACAATTGTGCGGTCATGCGAAGTGGCTCCCAAACAAAATTGACGTCCTTTTTTCCCCACAAATAGAGCTTTCTTTTGGTGGTATTTGATCACCTTTGCCGTTTTTTTTGCGCTATAATAAAAAAAGCGACTATTTTGAAAAAAAACGCATTATTTTTTACATTTTGCTATAATAAATATCCCCAAAAAATATACAAAAAAGTTATAGCGTCTACAATATAGGGGATAGTTTTTTGGCATTTTTATTAATATTTTTTTTTACTAGTAACGGCGGCGATCAGCGATTTTTATTGTGACTGCGACATTATGGCGGACAGATCGGACACTTTTGGCGCTATTTTGGAACCATTCACATTTATACAGCGATCAGTGCGATTAAAAATGCATTGATTACTGTGTAAATGTGACTGGCAGTGAAGGGGTTAACCACTAGGGGGCGCTGTAGGGGTTAAGTGTGTCCTAGGGGGTGATTCTAACTGTGGGGGGGGTGGGCTATGTGTGACATGACACTGATCACCGCTCCCGATTACAGGGAGCTGTGATCAATGACCTTGTCACTAGGCAGTGATTGTTTACATCAGCATTTCCCCTTTTTTCCTCTCGGCGAGACGATCGCGGATATCCCTGTGGAAATCGAATCCACGGGACCCGCAATCACACTCTTTGAGCTCGCAGCGGGCGTGCGCAAGCTCACGGCAGGCGCGCGCGAGCCCGCAAGCCGCTTCTTAAAGGGCAACGTACAGGTACATTAATATGCCTGTATGTGCCCTTTTGCAGACGTATATCGGCGTGAGCCGGTCGGCAAGTGGTTAAAGTCCGCCATATCAGTCCTATCTTTTAAAATATTCTACGTGATGAGATACCCCCATAGCCTATTCAACCTTTCAAATATGCTGCAGAATCATTGGCTACATAAACTCGGTTTTGGGAAAGGTGTTGTCTAGTTAGCATTTCTGTCTAAACTCATGAAATACCTATCCATATGGACATAGGACCAGCTGCCATGGAACCCTAGACCATGTTTTCATTATGTATTATTTTATGGGGGCAGGGTAGTCAAGGTGTATAAAACAGGGCAAAAATATTCCCCTATTGTGGATCTAAGAACTGATTATTAACCAAAGGGACAGTTTACTCAACACAGATTGTTTAGCTTTTGGGATGCTGGGTAGCTAAACCACCAGAAGGTGACCAGAAACTACATATGACAGGATTTTTGGATTAGCCAAGACTTGCAAACTGGTGTTCAGAGGCATTCAGTGTATATGTATTGTGGATACATTTTTCAGATATATTGTTCACTTAAATACCTGCAAGGACGGTTGACAGCAATTACTTTAACTAAGGTTAAATTCTGACAGGTTGCAGGCTAATTATATGTAAATGATGACAAGAACAAGAAAAAGCTTTGTACTAAATCCATCAAAATAATATTTGATTTTTGTGATGAGTCACAAAAATATCTATATTGGGGAAATCTGGTTGAGATGAGTCAGTAGCAGATAAGAATTTAACTATTTTGCATCTTGAGTCACAATACTAAACACCACCCTTTCCTAAGTAGAACAAGAAAGACAGGTACTAAAGCTGGTATAAAGCCCAAGTAATTGTGCCATGACTCTCACCCCTGCCCCAACCTATAACAAAGTAGAAATAAAATTGTCACTGTGTAGCGCTCCTCTTACCTTAACTATGGGTACTGTAGTTGTGGCTGGTTCCCGCGTCCTCTGTGGCTGGCTGTCTCCCATGTCCTCTGTTGCTGGCTGGCTCCCGCATCCTCTGTGGCTGGCTCCTGTGGGTGGCTGGCTGGCTCTCTGGTGTGGGTGGGTCACCGTGGGTGGCTGGCCCTGCTGTGGGCGGGTCACCGTGGGTGGTTGGCTGGCACCCTGGCCCTGCTATGGGTGGGTCACCATCATGGGTGGCTGCCTGGCTCAGACCATGGCCCTGCTGTGGGACGGTCATCGGCATGGATGGCTGCCTGGCACAGACCCTGGCCCTGCTGTGGCTGGCTGGTGTGTCCTCTCCTCTTCCGCCGTTCCAGGCACTGTTTGCCAAGGTGAGGGAGGGACTTGGAGGGAGGCAGCGGACTTTGCCCTATCTGGGTCGGTAGAACTAGAAGGTTTGCAGCAGGCCCAGTGCATGGCGCAAAACACATAATGACGTTGCGTGCGTGTGTGTAGCTCCTCTCTGTCCATTTGAGAGTCCATGTTGGAAAGAGCCCCCATCAGTGCCCATCAATGCAGTCTCACTAGTGCCCATCAATGCAGTGCCTGATCAGTGTTTATCAATGCAGCCTCACCAGTGCCCATCAATGTAGCCTCACCAGTGCCCCTCAATGCAGCCTCACCAGTGTCCCTCAATGCAGTCTCTGCAGTGCCCCTAAATGCAGCCTCACCAATGCCCATCAATGCAGCCTCACCAGTGTCCCTCAGTGCAGCCTCATCAGTGCCCCTCAATGCAGCCTCACCAGTGCACCTCAATGCAGCCTCACTAGTGCCCATCAGCGCAGCCTCACCAGTGCCCATCAGTACAGCTTCACCAGTGGCCATCAACGCAGCCTCACCAGTGTCCCCTCAATGCAACCTCACCAGAGCCCATGAATGCAGCCTCACCAGTGTCCATCAATGCAGCCTCACCAGTGCCCATCAATGCAGCCTTACCAGTGCCTATTAATGCAGCTTTACCAGTGCCCATGAATGCAGACTCACCAGTGCCCCTCAATGCAGCCTCACCAGTGCCCCTCAATGCAGCCTCACCAGTGCCCATGAATGCAGCTTACCAGTGCCCATGAATGCAGCCTCACCACCAGTGCCCATGAATGCAGCCTCACCACCAGTGCCCATGAATGCAACCTCACCCCCAGTGCCCATGAATGCAGCCTCACCACCTGTGCCTATGAATGCAGCCTTACCACCAGTACCTATGAATACAGCCTAACCTCCAGTGCCCATAAATGCAGCCTCACCACCTGTGCCCATGAATGCAGCCTCACCACCAGTGCCCATGAATGCAGCCTCACCATCAGTGCCCATGAATGCAGCCTCACCACCAGTGCCCATGAATGCAGCCTCACCACCAGTGCCCATGAATGCAGCCTCACCACCTGTGCCCATGAATGCAGCCTCACCACCAGTGCCCATGAATGCAGCCTCACTATCAGTGCCCCTCAATGCAGCCTGATCAGTGCATGGGGGTTAGAGAGGAGAGCCGCTGGATCACACAGACCTCCCTCTGTGACACCTGGTGGCCGCTGTAATCCAATGTCCCACCTGATAGACGTCACAGGTCCCCCAGGTTTGGACCAGTGTAACATCTGTCAAATGAGCCAGGAGGTGGGACATCGGATGACAGCGGTCGCTGGGTAAGTGGGACATCCCCCCTCTGTGTGATCCGGCTGCACTTGCCCTCCCCCTTACCCTCCGAGGCAGTGATGGGGCCCTGGTGGGCCCAAAAAGATGGTCGCCAGGGGCCCACGGGAGCCCTGAAAGTTTCAGCAGGTGGCGCTGGCAGGCCCTCTTCAGCAGCCGGGCCCTCGGACCACGGCTGAACTGACTGACCGGTCAGTCCGCCCTTGTCTGCCTCCACACAGGGGTTAATTATGGTAAACACAGCTTCCCAACCTCACTTATAACAAAGAGAACTAGGTAATATTTTTCCATGCTGGAACTTCCAGAAAAGAGAATCTAAAAAAGTATTTTTTTATGTTTTTCTTTCAAGTATTGCTATGTGAATGGAGACATTCAAATAAAAAGTAGGTATTATCCCAAATTGGCTTAAAAAGTTGAAATGCACTTTAAAGTGTAGAACCTCTGTTGGGTACTGCTATCCAAAGATCCATTAGAGATATTTCCCAATATTCTTCCATCCTGTCAATATTTTACCTGACAGGAAGTAAAAGGGACTCTCAAACACCAATACAGACAAAAATAAAAAGAAACATTATACAGTAAGTAGAGTAGTAGAACACTAGAAACCCTGCCACTCATGAAAACAGAGCATACCTGTTTGTTTGCTGCCATCACACAAATGATGAGCATTTATGTCTGTTTCCTTAAATATTGACCGGCTTTCTAATTAGTTCAGGCTACAAAAAGCCTGCTCCTACTGTGTGTGGGAAATGAGCACAGTCTCATGCATACAGCGGGTGGACTTATTTGCCTAATATGTGCTAAGGACATATTCACCAGGATAAGGACACATGCACTAGGTTAAGGATAAAAACACGCACTAGAGGTAAGGACATCATCATGCTCAGTTCATGGATCGGACACATGCTTAGATGTGATGAATGACTTGTCATATCTCCACCCTGCATATAATTAGACATTCGTACTATGAGACTCAGAACAGAAGTCAGAAAGACCTAGATAACTGACACCTGAGTCGTAGTACAAAACATGAAGAAATCATACCACAGCTTGCATAGACAGTCAATATTCCCATCAACTCTGTACAATCAGCAAAGACTCAGAGAGATGAATGAGTTACAGTAATGATAATGTGCTTAAACGGAAACCAGAAATTGATCCAGTACAGCTGATGCCCACAGGTGTAAATTCCCATTAAATACACCATGTCAGCACTATTACAAGAGCAAGATCCAATAAAATAACTACAATTTTGTATGATATTTGGATAGTTGAGCTGGGCTAAGGTGTATGCATAGCCAAAACATTTGAATAGAGCAGGGAAATATCAGAACCCCTGTCAAATTATGTCTGTGTCCCAGCTAAGTAGATCTATCCTTTCTATTTGTTAGAGTAACCACTGTCACCAATACAGAAATTGATAGGAAGTCTAAAATGTAAAAATTGTTATCAAAACCACACGTTTGTGTAATTCTTCCTTTGGGCACACCTCTTGAAGTGACAACTGTCTAAAAGGAGATTCTCCCTCAATTCATAGAGATTTTCTTTCACTTCTTGTTGTATCCACAGGAAAGAAAGTAAAGGTAAATCGTCCCAATAGGACTCAGATAGCAAACAAACAAATGACAGGGGTTTCAATCCATCCCTACTCTATCCAAAACTAAATAAAGGTTTTGGCTATATACACTTTTAAAGGAACCCTACAGTGAGGAACAATGGAGGCTGTCATGGCTAATCCAAGTAGTCTTAGCAATTTTTTAACTGGCCTACAAAAAAGTATGTGGATCAGGAGTTCTGCCTTCTCTCTGATTTTATCGATCTGCATGTTAGTAGGTGAGGCCATGCTATACCCACCAATAATTACCATTTTTAAGGAGGGTTTCAGCAATGGCATACTTCTAGTTTTTAAAGTGCTGCCTTCCTTTAAATATATACTGTAATAATTCTAGCATGACTGACATGATGTTTGTCATATTTATATTACATTTATTTTAGTCCTGCATTCTTTCTAATGAATCTGACCAGATACACCCTGGTCTTTGAACTTACTCTACTCAGATATGTAGAGAGTTTGGATTTTTTGCTACGTAGACTTTATAGAAATAAAAGAGCAACCAGGTGGATCAGAGATCCCATCATGCCCAAGTTAACCTCTTTCTGACCACATAACGCATACATGCATTGACAAGAAAGGTGGGCTCCTGACCATGTGAAAACTGTGAAAGCCAGACACAGCGGTCACAAGACATAGAAGCCACAACGCCCCAACGCTATGTAAAGGGCTGCCGGGAGGCAATGATAAGGGGTTAACATATACAACAGAATACTTTTATTGACATTATGAAGTTCTGCCATAGCTCCCAACTGCCCTTGATTTCGAGGGACTGTCCCTGATTTGGAGCAATGTCCCTCTGTCCCTCATTCATCTTCATTTGTCCCTCATTTTGGTCTGATCTATATAGATGTATATAAAATGCACTTTTTATCTATCAAAAAGTGTTTTCCAGTGCTAAACCTTTCATCTGATTTCTAAATTGCTGCTTTTGTAAATTCCAAAAGCCAATATATAAAGGAATAGTAGTGGTAAAAAAGCACTTGTGGGTGTAACCTATCTTGATTTTTTTGTACAATTCTCCTTTAAGGTGGCGTGGCAGGGGGTGTGTTCTATGCCTGTGTACTTGTGCTGATAGGTCCCTCATTCCCATCTCAAAAAGTTGGGAGGTATGGGTTCTGCTGTGATGAGATTTAGGGCCGGTTCACACAATAAATTGTACAGGAACACAAAACATGTTCCTGTGTGATTCCTGTGCATCCCTGTTTTATTCATATGCGATCTGGGTGCAGTGAGATTCATTTGAATGGGCTGAAATTGAGCCAGACCACAGCAAAAGTATTGCATGCACTACTTTACAAAACACAGAGCAACAGGATCACATGGTACTTCTGTACCATGAGATCTGGTGCAGCCAACACACTGTGTTTGCAACCTGCATTTGGTGTGATGTTAACATTGCACTGACACCCACTGCAGATTGCAAGTGCAGTGCATTTTGAATGCGGTGCAGGAAATACACACGTGAAAAATATGGGTTTTCTACACTAAGTTCTGGTGTGAACTGGCCCTTAGAACAATGGTTCTTTGCGATGGCAGTTTAAATCACAGCAGGTTTCCAAAGAAGAATCTACAAATAGATTATTTAAATCAATAATACATAAAATATAAATAGATTTCACCTCCTCCGACTTCAACAAGAAAGCGGTTTCACAGTGTACTTAAAAGTTTTGGGTCAATTTAATATAACAGATTTAAAGCCGATGCATCTTTAAATTTTCAGAGCACTATGGATTAGCTAAAAAGACAACATAGCCATAGATGTCTGCCTTTTGGCTTACCATATATACTCGAGTATAAGCTGACCCGAATATAAGCCGAGGCACCTAATTTTGCCACAAAAAAACTGGGAAAACGTATTGACTGGAGTATAAGCCTAGGGTGGGAAATGCAGCAGCTACTGGGTAAACAATGCCCATCTGCAGCCTCACTGTGCCCATCTGCAGCCTCACTGTGCCCATCTTCAGCCTCACTGTGCCCATTTGCAGCCTCACTGTGCCCGTTTGCAGCCTCACTGTGCCCATCTGCAGCCTCACTGTGCCCATTTGCAGCCTCACTGTGCCCATCTGCATCTCCATCTATCACCCTCACTCGAGACCCTCACTCGAGTATAAGCCGAGGGGGGCTTTTTCAGCATAAAAAATGTGCTGAAAAAGTCGGCTTATACTCGAGTATATACGGTACTTTGTATGACTGAAACCTCAGACAGAGCTAACTGCCGTGATGTGCTAACACAACTAGTGGCCATCACATATTACAGCTCCAACCTGACGGCAGTAGTCAGGGACTGTTTCCACCGAAATTAAGCTTTGGAAAACATTTCTAAAGAAGTGAATTAAAGTCATACGTGTCAGACTTGGGGATGCGAGTGTGAGTAGTGTAGCGTGTGCTCTCCCCCGGCCCTAGCCCTAATGCTGCACTATAGCTGTTAGCTCTGTTAGGCCGACAGGCTTACCTAATCTCCGGAAAATTTCTGGGGCTTCTCCATGCCCCTGGATCCCCATTATCCCTCCGCATTTTGTCTCTGTGGAGTCGCAGGGGGAGGTGTGTGTTGGCCACTGGTGCAAGAAAGCGTGAGGGAGCGCGAGTCCACACGGGAGGATTCGCTGAGTTACAGCCCGGACGATCTACGACGACAGTGCCTGGTTACCTGGTGACGCCCGGCGGTATCGCTAGAGGTCGAGTGGAGCAAGACTGTGTCGGGCGGAGGGGACCCTTGCATCGGCTGTGCAGTGTAAACTGTGAAACTGTGAAAGCCTTACTACGAACAGCACACAGCGTGTGGTGAGAGCGGAGAGCTCTCGGGCGGTAACCCGCTGGTTCAAGCATTCCAACAGCGCTGTTCCTGGGAGGGAACTGGAGGTAAAAAAAGTGGAACTTAAAAATTTAACATTTTTATCTGATATATAGCGGCTGTGGCTATATGCTTTAGGGTGCTTCAGGGCCCACTATTACTTTTAAAGAAGGGAAGGAAGGGGAGAGGAAGGAGAAAGGAAGAAAAAAGGAAGGAAAAGAAAAAGGAAAGAAAAAGAAGTCTGGAGTTTCTAAACTGAAGGGAGACCCGAGGAGAGATCTTTCTGAAATCCGCTTATACAAGCGCAACCCAGTTTGCTGTATAGCCCCTTATTTTGTCATTTTGCCATTTTTGCCATGACTAGGAAGAAGGGGGATGATCAGCAGCATCAGCCACAGGAGAATTTGCCCACATAAACCACTCTAAAGAGAAAGAGAAAGGGAACCAAAATGTGTCTGCAGTGGCAGCCGCGGCAAAGTTAGAAAAATTTGCACATACACCTTCGCAATCCCCAGCTAAGAACAATCAGATGCCCCCAGAGAGAACATTGATGGGAGGTCTCGGGGACAGAAAGAGCTTGGGGAAAGGGACAGTTAATTCATCTGCTAATACGAGGGTATCAAATAAAAAAAGCCCTGAGAGGGAGCACCTGGGAAATGCTACGGATACCACCCCTAACTCAAATGCTTCAAGTGAGCAGGAGCCTACTTTAAAAGAGGTACTGTGTGCAATAAATGCCTGCAGGGGCTCACTGGGTGAGCTGTGCAATGAAGTAAGAGACCTTAAGGAAGAACTCTGTAGTATGAGGCAAGAACTCCAAAAAACAGTGGAGAGAATCAATGGTTTAGAGGAAAGGTTAAGTCAAGTAGAGGATATCATGCATCCAATGCGGCAGGACTTTAAAAAAATGCAAGCCCAGCTAGATGCCAATAGACTTAGAATGGACGAGTGGAAAAACAGGTCCCAAAGACAAAATGTAAGAGTAATGGATCTCCCAGAGAGAACCGAGGGCTCTTGCGTTCATGGAAAAGTGGCTAAGGGAGGTTTTTGGGGCAGAGTCCTTTTCGCATCTCTTCGCCATCGAGAGAGCGCACAGAGTGCCGTCTAAGTCTACATATTCGGGAAGTGACCCTAGACCAATGATAATGAGGTTTCTCAGTTACAAAGACAAGATGTCATTAATGCAGAAATCCAGAGAAAAGGGGGACATTTTCTATAATGGTGCTATAATATCTATATATCCGGACTACTCCCCGGACTAACAAAAGAGAAGAGCAGGTTTTTTGGACATTAAGCGAGCCTTACGGAAATACAATATATCATATGCTTTATTATACCCAGCGCGGATGCGTATTGTGGCTCTTGGGACAACTCATTTTTTTTAATCTGTCAGAGGGTTCACGGAGTGGCTCGAAGAGAATAAAAAGAACTTTCAGAGCTAAAAGTTAATATATTTATGTGAAATTGAGATATTATTATTTTTCTTTTTTTTGCAGCAGTAGGGGCTGGGAGGGGGAGAGGTGGATCGGTGAAGTGGTTAATGAGAGAATTTGGGGTGGTGTGGGTGGGAGTTCTCTTGGTGACATTTTCACAAGGGTTGTGAGGAAGGGGGGGAGGGGGGGAGAAGGGTCTGAGAGTAAGAGTAAATGATTCACAACTAGAGAGGGGGGTAGGGGTGTGGATGGACTGGTTTGAGGGGGTTAGAAAGGTCACAAGGAATGCCCCTAGGACAAGCCAAGGTAGGCATTGGGGAGGGAATAAGGGTTTTCTTAAGGGTACAGGAACTAGAGCAGCATTAGCAAAAAGTTTTGAAGCACTGATATCAAGGTTTGGGAGGGTGAAAAAAATTGAGTATACGCACTTAAATCACACAAAAATAAGAAAGAATAGTGAAGTAATGTTAGATAATGGTGGGGGAGAGGGGGGGTGGGGCGGTGGGGGTACTCCCCGTCCGAACCTTCCCTGTTCCTTCCTTATAGTATTAGCACTGATTGCAGTATTTGGGGTTATTGTTGATTTTTTACAAAAAGCCAAGTGGCTGTTTAGAAGAAGGGCACAGGTATTAGATTGTTGTGGTCAAAATGGAGTTCAGAGTTTCTTTTCACATGTAATAGAAACTGTTCTGGAGCAGCCTCTACCTTCGACACGTTTTTTTTTTTCTCATTGTATTGGGAGTTAATTTTCCCTCGTTTTTATATGTCTCGTGTCTTTTCTGCTGTTTTTTTTTTCCTTTCATGTTATTTATTTAATGCAGTTTAGAACATTTTGCATAAGCTCTTGGAACATTAGGGGTATGAGTGATCCCATTAAAAAAGCCACTGTATTTATGGAATTAGAATCTTACGGCAGTGAACTGGTATGCCTGCAGGAAACACATTTGACCAATGAGACTAAGCTACAAATTAGAAATAAAAAATATCAGCTGCAATTCCATTCAGTGTACTCCTCTTATTCAAGGGGAGTGAGCATCTTGGTTAAGAAAGGGTTGACATTTTCCTGCAGAGATGTCAGTATCGACAGGCTGGGCTGCTTCATTTTCATGTATTGCTTGATAGAGGGTAAACCATTTGTCATAGCAAATCTGTATATCCCTCCCCCATTTAAGTTGGAGATTCTGTATCAACTGTTGAGATATTTGGAGGACAAGAAAGAGGTCCCGGTTATAGTGGTGGGGGACTTTAATGCAGTGCTGGATAATGGGTTGGACAGGTTCCCGCCTGGGCTCAGTGGGGGAAGGGTGTCAGAGGGCCGATTGGCACAGTTTCTTGGGGAGATTGGGTGGTGCGACTTATGGAAAGTTCGCAACCCTAATGATCAGCAATACTCCTGCTTTTCAGGGTCCCACCACACTCTCTCCCGAATTGACTTGGCTACAGGTAACCAGGAAGCCCAACCTTTAATAAGTAAAATTGAATACCGATCAAGAGGGGTATCAGATCACTCACCACTGATAGTAACGATAATAGCGCGTGATAATAATATTCAGAGAACGTGGTCACTAAACCCACTATGGCTGGAGATAATAGGGAATAGAGATGAGATAGTTGTAAGTTTAAGAGAGTTTATGGAACATAACAGGGGTTCTGCATCGGAGGGGATGATCTGGGATTCCTTAAAAGCATATCTTAGGGGGCTTCTAATTCAACAGATATCAAAGGTAAAAAAACAAACAAGGGCAAGGGGAGAATATATTAGAGAGGAGGTTTTGGTGGCAGAGAGAAATTATGTGAGAAACCCAAACCCGGAAAATGGAGAAGGTTGGATAAGGAAACAGCAGGAATATAAAATGGAAAAAATGAGAACGGTCGAAAATAGGAAACTTTTTCAAAGACAAAAGAACTTTGAAGAAGGGGAAAGAGTGGGCCGAATGTTGGCTTTACTGGCAAGAACTAATTCCCCCTCCTCAACAATTCCCATGATTAGGACAATAGACGGGGAATTATCATCCGACCCCTCGGTAATTAGGGAAACGTTTTTTGACTTTTATAGTGAATTATATAAATCACGACACCATCCAAATCAAGTAGAGATGGATAAATTCCTGGAAGGACTTAAACTACCGGCTTTGTCGGCAGTAGATAGGGATAGGCTAGATGCCCCTATAACATTGGAGGAATTAAGACAAGCTGTAGCGGAGATGCCCAATCAGAAGTCTCCGGGTCCAGATGGACTACCCTCTGAAATTTATAAGCAATATGGGGAGGTGCTGGTTCCGGAACTTCTGAAGACACTGAACTGGATGGCTACAGTTGGTAGCTTACCCTCTTCGATGTCTGAAGCTACTATAGTACTAATCCACAAGGAGGGGAAAGACCAGCTTGACACATCCTCATATAGGCCAATTTCATTGTTGGGCACTGATGTCAAGATTTTGGCGAAGGTCCTGACAACTAGGCTAAATAAGTATATCTCCAGTTTGGTGCATCCTGACCAATCCAGGTTTATACATAATAGGTCCACTAGTATAAATATTAGAAGAACTTATTTGAATCTCCAGACCCCGGTAGAGAACAAGGGTTCCAGAGTGGTCTTGTCCTTGGATATTGCCAAGGCATTTGACACCCTGGAATGGGGGTATCTTTGGTGGGTAATGGGGAAATATGGCTTTGGTCCCTCATTTATTAAATGGCTTAAAATACTATATCAACATCCTAGCGCCAGATTAAAAATTAAATAAGAAAAAATTTTTTTTGACTCGCGCTTGAAACAAAGAAAAAGGGGGGGGCTAACGTGTATAAGGCTGAAATATCCCAGCCTGTTGAATATATGTGTCAGGTTGGGAGATGAGTCCCACCTCCCCTTAAAAATTGTGTGACCAATAGCAACTCAAATTAATACATAAAAACAAAGAAAAAAACACTTAAAATTGCAAAATAAGTAAGCTAATTTGAAGAAAAATATAATATAAAAATATATAAAAAAAGGGGGAAAAAAGTCCATGTACAGAAAACACCAAAATGTGCTGCGATTAAACCAAAAAGTGTCCAATTGTATATAGTCCTAGATGTGTGGGTCCACCACCATGAATGAAGTGCCTGGCCGCTTACCGGAACCCCATGACCCCCCGTTACAGAGGGTCTAAATGGGCATTGATGTCCTGCTGCTTCCGACAACCTGGGGACCCGAAGGGAGACTGGATTGGAACCTCTGGAGTTGGTGGTACTGTAAAAGCTGTGTCACAGGCAAAGCTCAGCCCTCAGTGGAGTATAAACGTCATATAGGGGAAAACAGAAGAAGGCTCCCATAGTGTAAAATCACTCATGTTTATTTAAAAAATAGTAAACACTCACATTAAAAAAGCACTTGTCCTCTGATGAGAGGCAGTCTGTGACACCGGCCGGAGTGTACACAGGCCGCCCGTCCTACTGGAGTACCAACGACAGAGGGAGGTGACGCGAAAACACCGCTCAGCCCTACGCTGCGTTTCGCAAGAAATTGCGTCTTCCAGGGGCACGGGACACATCCTCATATAGGCCAATTTCATTGTTGGGCACTGATGTCAAGATTTTGGCGAAGGTCCTGACAACTAGGCTAAATAAGTATATCTCCAGTTTGGTGCATCCTGACCAATCCAGGTTTATACATAATAGGTCCACTAGTATAAATATTAGAAGAACTTATTTGGATCTCCAGACCCCGGTAGAGAACAAGGGTTCCAGAGTGGTCTTGTCCTTGGATATTGCCAAGGCATTTGACACCCTGGAATGGGGGTATCTTTGGTGGGTAATGGGGAAATATGGCTTTGGTCCCTCATTTATTAAATGGCTTAAAATACTATATCAACATCCTAGCGCCAGATTAAAAATTAACAATGCATACTCGGAAAGGTTATCCCTTGAGAGAGGAACAAGACAGGGGTGCCCATTGTCACCCCTGTTATTTTCCTTGGCAATGGAGCCCTTGGCAGAGGTAGTAAGAAATTCACCTGGTTTGCAGGGTTACAAAAGGAGATCGGGCGAAAAAAGAATAGCGCTATATGCCGATGATGTTCTACTCTTCCTGGGTAATATGGGGCCGTCATTAGTGAAAGCGATCCAACTGGTGGAAGGATTCGGGGGGTTGTCGGGGTTGATTGTCAACTGGGAGAAGTCTATGCTTCTCCCGGTTGATTCGACTGCCGACTCTCTCCCTCAGGGTGTCCCATGTTTTAAAATAATGGAGAAGTTTAGGTATCTGGGTATAGTCCTATCTAACAACCCAAACCATTATATTAGAGATAACTTAGTCCCACTGCTGGAGAAATGTAAAAGGAAGAGAGATATTTGGTGTCGACTCCCTCTATCTGTAGCAGGCCGAGCTAACCTGGTCAAAATGATCTGGATGCCACAATTAATGTATATACTCCATAACTCTCCGGTTTGGATCGGAAGAGATTGGTTTGTTAAAATAAACTCTCTTTTTCGTGAGTTAATATGGAGGAAGGGGCAGACCAGGATTAGCCTACAAACTCTGCAACGCCCTAACAGGGAGGGGGGACTAGCGGTTCCTCACCCATATAAGTATTTTTTGGCTGCCCAACTACAGCACTTGGGAGGTTATGAACACACGGGAGAGGTGAATACTAGTGTGAAAATTATGTTATCAGGCAATCCACACAAAACTTTGGTAGAGGCATTGGAGGCTGGCTCTCTCCGGAATGCGATTCCTACATACAAGTTGGTTACAAAAATTTGGCAAGTAGTTAAGGATAAGATGGGATACAAGGACATTACTGAGTTTTCACCTATATGGCATAATAGACAGGTACAGGAGTTACAATCCATAGAGAAAAACAGGTTGTGGGAAAGGCATGGTATCGATAGATTGGCCCAGCTGTTTGAGAGTAATACTTTAAAGTCCTTTATTGACTTGGGTCGGGAGTTTGGAATTCCAAAGGAAACATTTTATTGTCATCTTCAGATTCGGCACGCCTTGGATAAACAATCTAGAACTAAGGCATTGGTATGGTGTAAACCACCGCTTCTTAACAAAGTAGTAAGGACAAATAGCTTTAGGGGCTTAATATCAGCAATCTACGGGCAGTTGATGGCCAGTAGGACAAGACTACAAACACTTTCTCGCACCAGGGAGGGGTGCGAGGCTGATGTGGGGGAGTTGACGGATGATCAGTGGGACAGGATCTTAGAGCTTGCCCCCCTGGTGTCGGTCTCTCCGTCGCAGCGGGCTTCACACCTCTTGCTGGTGCACAGAGCTTATTATACCCCTAAGAAGTTATTTAAGTTTGGTCAAAGACAAATGCATGGAGACGGGTGATCTTATTCATATGATGTGGAGATGCCCGAAATTAACTAGATACTGGTCCGAGATCCTAAACATTATTGAACGTAGGTTTGGGATTAGATTGGACTCTGAGGCCAAGATCTGTGTGTTGGGTTTAGTTTAACAGAATATTGGGAGTGGTTATGCAGTCATAGCAATGGCAGATGTCTATATCAGATGAGAAAACTGATTGCGCAATCCTGGTTGTCAGCGGCGCCTCCTACCCCGGAGGAATGGGTTAGAACAATAGATGCCTTGGTGAGAACAGAAAGGACAATCTACATTAGAAGGGGAAGCTATAAGAAGTAAGTGGGAATATGGAATTTATGGCTTCAAGGATGAGTAATATGCCAGGAAGTTTTTAAATAATGTTTGTAGGTGCTATGTGGTTTTGTGTATAAGAAAGTGGGATTAGTTGAATTAAGAATTAAACTCATACTTAAGGATATATTAATAAGGGTACACTAGGTTCCAGTTTAGGGCTTATCTAGTATCCTGGATGGATCAGGGTGGGGGGTGGGTTGTAGGGTTACAGGGGAGGGGGGAGGGCTGGGTATAGATAGGGGTAACTAAAGGTAAAGGTGGTTATTTTAACTTAGTTTTGGAATTAATGTTTGGAGGGTCTTGAGATCGTTATTTGTATTATGTGATATTGTTGTTTTGTACAAACTTGAAAATTTAATAAAAAAGATTTACCGTAATTATAAAAAAAAAAAAAAAAAAAGTCATACATGTCAATTATACGTCAATTAGAGATGAGTAAGTTGATTTGCATTCCTACAGTAGATCAGCAAATGAGTAAGTACAGAAGATTGTGCAAATTTGCCTGAATATGTACACGACACAGCATAATTATCACTAATTAGAAAATTCAGATACTCTTCTCATATTTACACATATAAACATACTCATGTTCAAGCAAAGTAGATAGAACAAGGCCAACCTTTTTCATTTAATGATTATCTCATCTATAATACCATTAGTATGAGATGTAATTCCAACTGCATAACTAGTGTTCGGAGGTAAAATATCTATACTGTTATCAGTACTGTATATGCCAATTATAATAGCACTTGACAACATGTATGATCCCAGAGATTTTTATCAGAAACAAATTTAGACAAATTCTAGCAAGCTGTTATGTGCCAGTTACTGTATATTAGCCGACAGGAAAAAATGGGATAGAAAGAACAGAAAGCCTTATGACAGGACTTACTTATAAAAGTGTTTTAACTGTGACACAGTCTCTGCTGCATAAACCAGCTCAATCATTTTTAATGCTCTTTTTTCTGTTAATTCTAAAGTCGGTCATACACGGATCGAAATGTAGTCAGTTCAGAAGGGACTGGACAAATTTCGATCCATGTATGGGCCATGTGGTTGTACAGAAGTTGATCTACAGTACCTATTGACTTCTGTAACACGCCCTGCTAGATTTTCCCTGCTCATGCAGCATTGAAAATCATTTAATGAATCAGATCAGGCAGCAATTGCGAATGGTTTCCAGAGGTTACAGTGTATCATTACAGCTCACTGACTGGCTGCTAGAAGTTACAGCACACATTATGGCTCACTGATTATTTGAGAGAGGTTACAGCACATGACTTCTACTTGTTGATTGTTTGACAGAGATTACTGTACATCAATACTGCTCACCGATTGGTTGCTAGAGGTTACTGGACATTCTTACCACTCACTAACTGGTTGCTAGAGGTTACTGCACATTATTACTGCTCACCGATTGGTTCCTAGAGGTTAGTGCATACCATTACCGTTCAATGATTGGTTGCAAGAGGTTAGTGCACATCATTACTGCTCACTGATTGGTTGTTAAAGGTTATAGCACATCATCTCATTGCCTGCACACCATGGACTGGGGAGGTGAGGGGACCCAATAAATAGACAGAAAACTCCTAGGGATCCTAGGACTCCTGGGAAGTGGCAATGCTTGTGGAGGTGGGGGTGTGTGATCAGTGGCAATGCTGGGGGGTTGATGGGATCAGTGGCAGTGGTGGGATGATGGGATTAGTTAGGAGACAGTACACTGTGGCAAATTCTGAATCATGTAGAGCAAAGCTGGGAATCTTTGGAAAGTATATAATGGGGGATTCTACACTGATCACCAATGTAATAGGGAATTTACATTGGCCACCATTGTGAGGGGGAATTTACACTGACCACCATGTAATTGGGGATTTTACACCACCCACCAATACAAAGAGGGATTTCTACACTGACACCAATGTAATAGGAGCATTTACACCAACCACCAGTGTAAGGGGGAATATACAATGACCTCCACATAATTAGGAATTTACACTGACAACCATTGTCGAGGAGATTTGTACTGACCACCAATGTAAGGTGACACTTCTACACCGACCACCTATGTTAGGGGGGGTTTACACTAAAAACGAATGTAAAGAGGGATTTACATTGACCACCTGTCAATTGTCAACCAGGGCAATTCAGCACTTACCACCAATGTAAAGTGAAATGTACACTGATCACCAATGTAATGGGGGATTTTACATCAACAGCCAATAAAGGGGGATTCCTACACTAGCCACCAATATAAGGGGGGATTTACACTCACCATCAGTTTAAGGGGGGCTTTTACATGAACAACCAATGTATAGGAGGATTCGACCACAAATGCAAGTTTGGATTTTTTTTTACCGATTACCAATATATAGAGGAGTTTCTACACTGGCCACCAATGTAATGGGGATTTACAATGACCGCTAATGTAATGAGGATTTACACTGACCACTAATGTAATAGGAGCATTTACATTAACCACCAATGTAAGGGGGGATTTACACTGACAACAATGTAAGGGGGACCTTCATACTGGCCACTAGTGTAAATGAAAGGATTGTACACCAAGCCCCAATGTAATGAGAAGATTTACACTGACCACCAATGTGACTGAGGCATTTAGCCTGCGTTCACATTTGTGTGTGTCGGGAACGCATGCAAAATCGCTTTCCTGACACCACATAAACATGCTATCCCTTAGCAGATACACGGCAGTGTCATTAATTGTTAATGACACCCTCACGCACCTGCTGAGATTTACATATTCACATGCACCGAAATTCAGGGTGCTGTGGCACCATGTTATTTTAAAAGAGAGTTCCCCCTCCAATTTGCTTACCTTTGCAGAACAGGCTGATGTTAGGCTTAATGACCACAGTTAAAGGCAGGACTTTCAATTATGCCCCTTTACCTCCTCAGTGGGCAGCATTCAACAGAAGTGATGGTAGATATGACCTCAGGGAGGCATAATATACATATGAATGCCACCTCTATTTACATATCCATGCAGCCGGTCCACGGCTATTTACATATTTACATATCAATGCAGGTTAATTGCATATAAACACAGGGTCTGCAGCTGAGTCATCTGTACACAACAATAGGGCACAGCTGGACAGCATTAGTAACAGAACTTCACACTGAGATATCAGGACACAGCACGGGACTAAAACTTCAAGGGACAGGGGAATTTAACTGCTTGCCGACCAGCTGCCGTCATTATACTGTGGCAGGTCGGCACGATCCCACGAACCACCGTAGCTGTACGTCGGTCCCTTTGAGTGGGATAGTAGGCACGCGCACACCCGCCTGCTACACTGCGGGGGTGCGGATGTGTGTGATCGTGGGCACGAGAAGCAAACCAGGGACGTGTGTTTGTGTAAACACACAAATCCCTGTTCTGTGAGGAGAGGTGAGCCAGATCGTGAGTTCCTACTAGCTAGGAACCACGATCTGTCATTTCCTCCAGGCATTTGCATCCCCCTACAGTTAGAAAACACACTAGGGAACACACTTAACCCCTTGATCGCCCCCTAGTGTTAACCCCTTCCCTGCCAGTGACATTTACACAGTAATCAGTGCATTTTTATAGCACTGATCATTGTATAATTGTCAGTAGTCCCAAAAATGTGTCAAAAGTGTCCGATCTGTCTGCCATAATGTCGCAGATCGCTGATCCCCGCCATTACTAGTAAAAAAAAAATAATAATAATAAAAATGGCATAAACCTTTCCTCTATTTTGTAGACGCTATAACTTTTGCGTAAACCAATCAATATACGCTTATTGCCATTTTTATTACCAAAAATATGTAGAAGAATACATATTGGCCTAAACTGAGGAAAAAATTTGCTTTTTTTAAAAAAAATGGGGGATATTTATTATAGCAAATAGTACAAAATATTGTGTTTTTTTTTTTTCAAAATTGTCACTCTTTTTATGTTTATAGTACAAAAAATAAAAACTGCAGAGATGATCAAATACCACCAAAAGAAAGCTCTATTTGTGGGAAAAAAGGACATCAATTTTGTTTGGGTACAGCATCACACGACAATGCAATTGTCAGGTAAAGCGACGCCGTATCGCAAAAAAAATAACCTGGTCATTGAGCAGCCAAATCTTCTTGGGCTGAGGTGGTTAAACTGGGATAGTTGGCAAGTATGAAGCAGATGCTTTGGGCCCCACAACAATGATGGGGCCCAGGGCAGCTGCCCCTTTTGCCCTACATTAAAAATGGCCCTGTGTCTACTTTATGGCTAATCCAACATCAGGCTTAATTCACAAAGTATTAACACAAGGATAAGGATTTTTATTTAAGTCATGTGACTGCAATTTTTAAATCATGGAACGCAACTGAACTTTTTTTTTTTTTTTTTAAATAAGCATCCTTATCCTGGGAGTTGTAGTACTGTGAGTTTAGAGTCTGTTTTGATTTGTGCCTTATAATGTGGTAACATTGAACAGGATAATAAAAGTCATTAAAGTATAAAAATCATAAAATTCGCTTGCACGAGAGTTATTAAAGGGTATGTAAATCCTAACAGATAAAGTTGAACTGCAGGAATTCTGCCACTTTGTAAAATGTGCTGGATTTCTATGGCTTAAGTCCCACAAGGTGCAAGCCACCTCCTAGACTTATCTCTTTAACTAACTATTTACATTTTTTCTGAGCTCCGGAAATATGTCTGTCTCTATACTTCCACTGCTCCAATACTTGACCTTCTGGTCTCAACTCCCGCAGCTTTGTATAAATCAACATATCAATGTCTGTTTATTTAGTATTATGCAATGTTATAGACAGCCATAGTAAAAGAGCTCCAAAGAGTTAAAAGAGTGAAAAGATTCAGGAAAAGTATAATTATCTATTAAAGAATAGACTTGTACACTTTCTACAGACTTTTTTTAATACCACAGCATCCCTCCAGGAATTTTTTTTCCCCAATGATGTAGTGATAATTATTTGAGGTTTTCTTTTGCTGTCTGTCCTTTTGGCACCAGTAGGATTCCTCTAAAACACATTCAGTGAGATAACAGTCATTTGACATCACTAATTCCCAGAAGGCACTTTTTTTGGTTCTCACTGCTCAGCCATTTATGTACTCATGATGCAAATCTATATTAATAGCATCACAGAATTATATGCAATTTCTGAGAAGGCTAAGAAAACAAGAGCTGGCCGCCGCACAGAGAGGGGAAGTAAAATGTAAACAGTGTTGTGAGAAACTAGTAGAAGGGGAAACAATCCAGCCCTACAATCCATCAGTTTTATCAGATATCCACCCCTTTCAGTTTATATGTAGCTGCCAAGTTCCTATCAGTACACTGTGCATCTCCTCAGGGGCTCCTTATTCACTTGATCCATTACGTCAACAATACCCTCCAATGGCTAAAATCATGTTTGTCCAAGTTCCTTTTGTAATAGGCATTGCGGTGCATTATATAACTATTGTTTTTAACACAGGAAATGTGTTTAATAAGTTTATATTTATATGGTTTGTAAAGGTCATGTATTTAGTAGAGCACTGTTAACAATACATGGAAATATAGAATGTTATCATATGATTTCCTTTGACGTGTGTTGTCATTGGCCACCCTAATGCCTCAGCCCCAGGACATACAGATTATTGTAATAGTCTTCTTTCTGGGCATTACTGTTATGAATGGTTGGGATTAGGCCATTGTTGAGTAGGGATACCTTTTGGAGGCAAAAGACGAGTCCTTGCCACACCTTCTGTCATACTTCAAATATGTCAGATATAGAAAAAGGAAAACAAACAATTTGAAGTACACTCCAATCAACATTGAAAAGATAACCTTAAGCCCACCTAATAGAACTCACCTGCTGCTAATGCAGGAATACCCTCTTTGCTACCTCACACACAATCCTTAAAACCTAACTCTGGGTTTATATTGGACTTAACTAGATTGTAAAGGTTTTTTTTTTTTTAAATAACAAACATTTTATACTTACCTGCTCTGTGCAAGGGTTTTGCACAGAGCAGCCCCGATCCTCCTTGTCTGGGGTCCCCCGGCAGTGCTCCCGGCTTCTCCTCCTCATCAAGTGCCCCCACGGAGAGCCACATTCCGTGGGGGCACGCTCCCGAGTCCTACTGCTGCATCCATTGACACAGATAGCAGGACTAAGCCCTGCCCTCCGGCTCACGTGTCACTGGATTTGATTGACAGCAGCGGGAGCCAATGAGGACAGAGACAGCGGCTGGAGCTGCTGGGCTTGTTCTCCTCGCTGGAATTAACGGGTTCAGGTAAGAAAAAGGGGGGCTCTGGGGTAAGCTGCAGCACAGAGGGTTTTTCACTTTAATGCATGGAATGCATTAAAGTGGATGTAAACCCTCACATATACCCAGTGAAGTGAACAGCCTCAGGGTGTACATCCACTTTAAGGTGAAAAACCTTGAGACTTTACAACTCCTTTAAATACAGGTCATTCTTTTTGAAACACACTGTACAATGTTTTGGGGTTTTAAGTGATTTTTTTATGTAAAAGCAATTTAGCATGTGTGTAAGGAAAAAAAAAAGCTTTTGCAGTTAAAGGGTTAAATATCCAAGCAAATAATGATTCATTCTCTGCTAAATCATTTTTCATTGTGGGCTCATTCTTGCTAACAAAACCATAAATGCCTAATGCTGTGTACACATGACTGGACTTTTGACGGACTGAACTCCAAAGGACTTTTCGACGGCCTTTCAACGGAGTTCCGACGAAACGGACCTGCCTACACGTAATCACATCAAAGTCCGACTGATTCGAACATGATGACGTACGAGCGGACTAGAATGAGGAAGTTCATAGCCAGTAGCCAATAGCTGCCCTTGTGTCGTTGTTTGTCTGTCGGACTAGTATACCAACTAACAGATTTTTCGACTGGACTCGAGTCCGTCGGAAAGATTTGAAACATGTTCTATTTCTAAAGTCCGTCTGATTTTTCAACAGCAAAGGTCCGATGAAGCCCACACAAGATCGAATTGTCCAGTGGATTTGTTCCGTCGGACCTCTGCTGTCGATAAGTCAGTTAGTGTGTACATGGCATTAGAAAGGAAAATACTTCTATTACATACTATTTTATTAGTGAAGTTCTAAGCTAATCATTTATTTTTAGTATATTCTGATTTAAAACTAGAGCAAAACATAAAAATCTGTAAACTATTATATAAAATGTTCAATTTTTAAAGTAAAAAAATGGCAGAATCTCCAAGTGGCAAACTGATGATGCATTCAGCTGTTGGATGAGTTATAGTTTGGAATTCACTAAACTGTAAAGCTTTTCCATTGACCTCAGAGCTCACATAACATCCTGGGAATACCAGAGATAGACATGCACTGCTATGCAGAGGAGTAATGTGAACAAGGAGAGAGACTTTGTTGACAATTTCCCTGAGAAGTAACTTTCCAGCCTTGTGAAGGACAATAACCTGGCCATCAATGAACATTCTGAAAATGAATTAAAATAATAAATAACTCATCGTGCTTGCTCTGACAAGAACTTAGCAAAGTTCAGTGGAGTATAGCTCTCATAACAGCATGCAGATTCATAATTCACTGCATGAGGCAGCACTGATCTGTACTTCGCTAACACATCCAGATTTTTATTATCGTTCGTTCATGCGTACAGTATATAATTATCATACACAGAGGAATACATCAATGACATTTATTTTTATTACCATTATCATACAATAACAGATCGTATTTTGTCCATAGCTGCCAGTCCAGTATTCCTTGTGTAAGCTGACAATGAAAATGGAATGGGATTGGCTCAAGTATCACAAGGTGGGTTTGGGCCGAACACCTCCCGGTTCAGTTTGCACCAGAACACCTCGAACAGGCAAAACGTTCTAGTGAACATACGAACGTTATTAAAGTCTATGGGACACGAACATGAAAAATCAAAATCCTCATTTTAACTGCTTGCTGACCGGCTCACGCCGATATACGTCGGCAAAAGGGCACGTACAGGCAGATTAATGTACCTGTACGTTGCCCTCTAAGAAGCAGTTTGCGGGCGCGCGCGCCCCGCCCTCCATGAGTGTCATCACGGGTCCCAAGGACTCGATGTCCGCGGGGATACCCGCGATCGTCTCACGGAGAGAAAGAACGGGGAAATGCTAATGTAAACAAGCATTCTGTTCTGTTCTGCCCCTGTCATCGGGAGCGGTGATCAGTGTCATGTCACACATAGCCCCTCCTCCCCACAGCTAGAATTACTCCCTAGGACACACTTAAACCCTACAGAGCCACCTAGTGGTTAACCCCTTCACTGCTAGTCACATTTACACAGTAATCAATGCATTTTTAATTGCACTGATCGCTATATAAATGTGAATGGTCCCAAAATCACGCCAAAAGTGTACAATGTGTCCGCCATAATGTCGCTGATCGACACCATTACTAGTAAAAAAAAAAAAATATTAATAAAAATGCCATAAAACTATCCCCTATTTTGTAGACGCTATAACTTTTGCGCAAACCAATCAATAAACGCTTATTACGTTTTTTTTTACCAAAAATATGTAGAAGAATACGTATCGGCCTAAACTGAGGAAAAAAATGTTTTTTTATATATTTTTGGGGGATATTTATTATAGCAAAAAGTAAAAAATAATGCGTTTTTTTCAAAATTGTCGCTATTTTTTTGTTTATAGCCCAAAAAATAAAAAACGCAGAGTTGATCAAATACCACCAAAAGAAAGCTCTATTTGTGGGAAAAAAAAGGCATCAATTTTGTTTGGGAGCCACGTTGCACGACTGCGCAATTGTCAGTTAAAGCGAGGCAGTGCCGAATCGCAAAAAGTACTCTGGTCTTTGGGCAGCCAAATGGTCTGGGGCTTAAGTGGTTAAAGGCTTATCTGCAAGTTATTGTCATAAAAAGTGTATGGGGACCCGGGTCCTGCCCCAGGGGACATGTATCAATGCAAAAAAACTTTTTAAAACAATAGTTTTTTCAGGAGCAGTGATTTCAATGATGCTTAAAGTGAAACAATAAAAATGAAATATTCCTTTAAATATCATGCCTGGGGGGGGGGGGGGGGGGTCCCCTTAGTCTGCCTGTAAAGTAGCACATCTGTGCGATGTGTAGAACATGCTGCAGCAATAATGATATTTCTAAAGGAAAAAATGTAATTTAAACTTGCTCGCTGCTGTAATGTATTGCCGGCTCTCAGCGACATAGATGATTGATTGAAGATTAATAGATGGCGTGATTGAAGATTAAGGATGAGCCGAATACCCCCGTTATGGTTCGCACCAGAACTTGTGTACAGGCAAAAAATTTGGACGAACACACGCACACCATTAAAGTCTATGGGACACGAACATGAAAAATCAAAAGTGCTAATTTTAAAAGCTTATATGCAAGTTATTGCCATAAAAAAAGTGTTTGGGGACATGGATCCTGCCCGAGGACTTGTATCAATGCAAAAAAAAAGTTTTAAAAGCGGCAGTTTTTTCGGCAGTAGTGATTTTAGTAGTGCTTAAACTGAAACAATAAAAATGAAATATTACTTTAAATAGCGTGCCTGTGGGGTGTCTATAGTATGCCTGTAAGGCATACCAGACCCTTATCCGAGCATGCAACCTGGCAGGCCGCAGAAAAAGAGGGGGGGACGAGAGAGCGCCCCCCCTACTTAACCGTACCAGGCCACATGCCCTCAACATGGGGAGGATGCTTTGGAGTAGCCCCCCAAAACACCTTGTCCCCATATGGATGGGGACAAGGGCCTCATCCCCACAACCCTTGCCCGTTTGTTGTGGGTGTCTGCGGGCTTATTGCAATCTGGAAGCCCGCTTTAACAAGGGACCCCCAGATCCCCCCCATGTGAATTGGTAACGGGTACAATGTACCCTTACCAATTCACAAAAAATGTCAAAAATAGTAAAAATTACAGGGACAAGTCCTTTATTAAAAAAAAAAAATGTCCCGAGATGTAAATCCATCTCCAAATCCTTTTCTTGGGGCCGAACCGTTCACCCATCCCTATTGAAGATGGATGTACATCACGGGACACTTTTTTTTTCTTTTTTAATAAAGGAATTGTCAAAAACTGTCTATTGTGTTTTTTACTTTTTGACACTTTTTTGGTGAATGGGTAGGGGTCTGTTAAAGGGGGATTCCAGATTCCAATAAGCCCCCCACACGCAGACACTGACAACCACCAGCCAGGATTGTCGGGAAGAGCCCCTTGTCCCCATCAACATGGGGACAAGGTGCTTTGGGGGCACCCCAAAGCACCCTCCCCATGTTGAGGGCAAGTAGCCTGGTATGGTTCATGAGGGAGGTCACTTGCTCATTCCCTCTCTTTCCTGGCCTGCCAGGCTGCATGCACGGATAAGGGTCTGGTATGGATTTTTGGGGGGACCCCACGCTATTTTTTTTTTAAAAATTGGCTTGGAGTTCCCCTTAAAATCTATAGGGTTCCCCTTGACGACTTCAATACACTCTACTATATACTATGCACTTCACTATATACTCTGCACTGTATTATATATACTACACTGACTGCACTATATATTTTCCACTGTATTATATATACTACTTTGACTGCACCATATACTCTGCAATGTATTATATATACTACACCAATGGCACTATATACTCTACACCAGCCCTTAAAAAATCCACTCACCTGCTCGCATTTTGCGAGTGGATTTTGAGGGCTGGCGAGCTAAATGGCTGCTGGGAGCGGGGGACGAGCACCGCCGGCAGCCTGGGTGGAATGGGAGGCCTTATCCCATCGATCACGGAGGGGAAGAGAGAAAGCCGCCCAGGTGATCAGAGCGCAGCGCAGGAAACACAGCGATAACAGTTTTCATTTCAATTGCCGTGTTCCCCACTGCTCGCTGTCAGATACAGCCCCTCCTCCTGGTCCAGGGACTTTGATAGACAGATCACACGTACAATCCTGGTGATGGGTGATCTGTCAATCAAAATTCCCCGGCCAGGGGGCGGGGCTATATATGACGTTGAGCGGCGGGAACACGGCAATTGAAATGAAAGCTGTTATCGCTGTGTTCCCTGCCTTCTGATCACCTGGACGGCTCTCCTGTTCCTCTCCTTCCCTGCACAGGTAGGCTGCATAGTGGACACAGGCTGAATGGTGGGTACAAGGCTGCATGGTGGGCACGCAGCTGTATGGTGGACACACGGCTGCATGGTGGGCACAAGGCTGCATGGTGGATAAATGAAAGCTTCAGCCAATACGTGAAAGCTTCAGCCAATCAAGGCACAGAGCACTGTCAGAGTCATGATTGGACTTTATCCAATCATGGCTCATTCCCGCCCCACAGTATAAAAGTATTCTTTCAATGGCAGCCATTTTCAGTTTGATTTTGGCGTGGAGAGAGATAGAACAGGGCTTTCTGTTCAGTGCTATTAGTTAGTGTGCTACACTGTGCTATTTTGCTTCAATTGTCAGTGTAGAATATTAGTTTAGTGTCAATCTAGGGATAGTGTGAGTGTAGTGAGGAGGACCATAATTCAGCTTTGCATAGTGTGCAGCTAGAGTAGGGACATCTCAGATAGGGACATCTCAAGACCTCCTGCTTTCAAGCTCTCTCATCTCCTCCTCCTCCCATGCTCGTCTCCAGGATTTCTCCAGAGCCTCTCCCATCCTCTGGAACTCGCTACCTCCATCTATCCGACTATCCCCTACTCTTGCTACCTTCAGGCGATCCCTGAAAACTCATCTCTTCAGGAAAGCCTATCACGTCTCCAACTAATCTCCTACCACTTCCAACAGCTCATTCCCCACAGTTACAACCTTTTGTACCACCTGCCCCACCCTATTAGATTGTAAGCTCTTCTGAGCAGGGCCCTCTTAATCCTCTTGTATTTTATTGTATTATAACTGTATTGTCTTCCTTTTATATTGTAAAGCACTGCGTAAACTGTTGGCGCTATATAAATCCTGTATAATAATAATAATAATAGTTTCACTGTAGTGTAGTGAGACCGTGTCATTCATACATAAATTAGTGTAGAGTAGAGACAGCTCATATAGTTTCAGTGTAGTGTAGTGAGACCGTGTCAGTAATCTTTACATTAGAGTATAGCTAGAGTAGGGACAGTTCAGATACAGTCAGTGTAGTGATGGTTGAACACCGTCTATTTGATTGCGTTACTGCCAGTTCAACACCATTTACTTCTGTGTGCGTTACTGCCAGTTTAACGCCATATAGGTCTGTGTGCGTTACTGCCAGTTTAACGCCATATAGCTCTGTGTGCATTACTGCCAGTTTAACGCCATATAGTTCTGTGTGCGTTACTGCCAGTTTAACGCCATATAGTTTTGTGCGTTACTACCAGTTTAACGCCATATAGCTCTGTGTGCATTACTGCCAGTTTAACTCCAGATAGTTTTGTGTGTGTTACTGCCAGTTTAACGCCATATAGTTCTGTGTGCATTACTGCCAGTTTAACCCCATATAGTTCTGTGTGCGTCACTGCCAGTTTAACGCCATATAGTTTTGTGCGTTACTACCAGTTTAACGCCATATAGCTCTGTGTGCATTACTGCCAGTTTAACTCCAGATAGTTTTGTGTGCGTTACTGCCAGTTTAACGCCATATAGTTCTGTGTGCGTTACTGCCAGTTTAACCCCATATAGTTTTGTGTGCATTACTGCTAGTTTAAGACCATATAGTTCTGTGTGTCACTGTACGTTTGGCGCATTATATTGCAGTATATTATAGTGTATGGTGTGTGTCTGTGTAGTGTGAATACTCAAATTAAAGTGCACCAAACACCTCTTTACATTGATTAAAGTGCATCTACATACAGATTTCAACTTTACATTTGCTTATAAGCACCGCCCCCTCCCTCCCAATAATGTCTGGGAGGACAACAAGGAGAGGAAGACGTTCCCTTGGCACTGCAAGGGGGACAGCAACAAATGTATCCACAGGCAAAGGTGGACATTGTGGTCAGTCCTCAGGCAGGGCATCACTTCCTCTGTTTAGTGAGTTTGTCCGTGCTATCCAGCCACAGCATGCAGAGGAGGTGGTGGACCTGGCTTACTAAACCTTCCTCATCCTCCTCATCCTCTGTCACACAAGCAGAGACAAGTGTGCAGTCCCCTGCAGTTGCCAGAGTGGATAAACCTGCCTCCTTGTCCACATCTATTCCTGCCATAGACCCAACATCAACCATTGAGGAGTCAGCTGAGTTATTTGACCACAGCGTCAGCCACTTTATCCTTGATAATGCCCAGCCAATACTGGATTCAGATGTTGGTTCTGAGGTTGTGGATGACAGGAACATGAGCCTAGAGAGAGAGAGGAACACTGGTAGACAAATTTGCATTCATGTTCCCCAAGCCGCAGAATATTTCCAAGTTGTCTTCAGTGGTAATGATGAAGATTGAGGCGATAAGAGATGATGATGATGATGATGAGGTCACTGATGTGACTTGGGTGCCGTATAGAGCAGAGGAGGAAACTGAAGGTGAGGTGGCACAACCCGAAGGAGGCCAACATGAAGAAAGAGTAGAGAGCAACCACCCCATTCCATCACATTCTGCAGCTGTTATCTTCCGGCCCACTCCCTAAAACTCAGATGTCTGGACCTTTGTCAGCACATCTACAGCAGATCACACTATTGCTATCTGCAAACTGTGTCTCAGGCACATCAAACATGGCAAAAATACCAACCATTTGGGTACTACATGTTTAACAAGGCATTTAACATCCAACCACTCAGCCCGTTATCAAGAGCAGCTAAAAGCCACACAAAAGGGGCACAAATCTGTCCCTTCTCCTCCTCCTTCCCCCTTTCAGTCTGCCCCTGCTATACCGAGTCATTACCTCTCAGCAGCCTCCACTGACAGGGATGATGGTATAGCACAAGGTGTCCCAGGTCCTAGCAGCACATCTGCCAGCAGCACACCACCAGCTGTAGACAGTAGCCGGCAAATTTCTCTGCCCCATCTGCTGCAGCGGGAAAAAAAATACAGTCCCTGCCACCCATATGCCCAGCATCTAAATGAAAGCTTGCCAAAGCTTCAACTTCTGCCTTTCAGCCTGGTGGATTCTGCCCCCTTCCGTGAATTCGCACAATGTGCTGTACCACAATGGCAGGTTCCCAGTTGCTACTACTTTTCAGGTAAGGCCGTTCCATCTCTATCATCACGTGGAAGGGCAATGTTCTGGCATTGTTGGGCAAGGCAGTCAGCCGTAAAATCCACCTTACTGCTGACACGTGGTCCAGCAAGCATGGGCAGGGACGATAAATTTAGTTCACAGCACACTAGGTAACGCTGTTTGCATCTCGAAAGGATGCAGGATAGGGCTCAGTGCTGCAGCCTATTGTGCCCCCATGTCTCCATACAGCTGGTGGTGATGATGCCAGACCTGTAAGCTCTACCCCCTCCTCCTCCTCCTCCTCTGCCACCTCCATGCCCTCCTCTGCAGAATTGTCCTATGAACATCAGGTACCCTCTAAGCGTTCAAAGGGCTATTCCCAGAGTCAGGCTAAAAGGTGCCATGCAGTGCTTCAGCTGGTGTGTTTAGGGGACAGGAACCACACAAGGGCAGAAATTCTTGCAGGTCTGCAGGGACAGTCTCAGAGGTGGTATACCACCGACACCCAAAGACCAATTTTTCTGCACCTGTTTGCCAGGTGCATATCATGGCAATTTTTTACATCAAGCCCAATTTTTGCTTTGATCAAGATTACCTCTATAGGGTTACAGTGGGAAGGTGCCACGGATACCCAAAGACCAATTTTTACGCACCCGTTACTTCTATCCAAAGTCAAAGTGACACCAGAATGTATCCAAAAAATCTCTAATCTTGTTCTCAGTGCACTACATTGTAGCCTCATCACACACACTGGCTCCCCAGCTGTTGCTGAGCAAAATAAAGGCAGCTTGCAGGGAAAATGTCTTTTTTTTGGGCTTTATAAATGTAATTATTGCTGCAGCAGATTCTAGACATGGTACAGATCTGCCACTTTACTGAAGGGACCACTCCAGGCACTATATTGGAAGGAATTTTTCATTTTTTTGCTTTCACTGCTCATTTGAAAATGAAGTTTTTCACAAACTTTTTATTTATTGATACATGTCCCCCAGGGCAGGACCGAGACCCCTATAACCATTGTGTGTCCAATTACTTGCATATAAGCCTTCAAAATGGGTACTTTTGATTTTTGACATTCGGGTCCCATTGACTTTAATGGGGTCCGAACTTTCGCTGTGTTAGAAAGTTCTGGTGCGAACCGAACAGGGGTCTGTTTGGCCCATCCCTACACATGACTATAGATTCACACATGGGGGTGTATCCACTCCAGATAAATAACAGCCCACTCCCTCCCTCCTTCCCTATGCCCACTAAACAACTAAACACTATGGGGGTGGGATATTACATGTGGATTGATGGAGGCTTCACCTCCCTGTAATTCTAAGCTAATACAAACAATAGACACAGGCTGGAAGGGCATAAAACAGGTTGTGAATGGCAGAACCTTCCCCTAGATAGTCCATACCATGTTTTTGCACAAAAATGATAAAGACAATTTAAAACATTTGACATTATGGGTGTTTCTTCTGTATTCCGAAGCTTGCTTTTTTTCTTTGAACATGTGACTGGCAGATGAATAGAAGCTCCTCCTGCTCATGTTTCCCTGCAGATGGGCTGGGAAAGAGCTGGGTAACAGGACAGAAGTGAGAAGGCTTAATGTAAAGTGTCAATGTTTATTATCACTTTAAAACTGCCATCTGTTGTAAATCAACCCTAAAACCAAAAATGTCTGCATGCAGCCCTGCATGCTGAGTTCAAAACACATTGAACTAATTTGATAAACATTTTAAAGTGGTTGTAAAGGCAAAAGGTTTTTTACCTGCATGCATTCAATGCAAACGTAAATGTATTTTATTGGGATTTTATGTGATAGACCAACACAAAGTGGCACATAATTGTGAAGTGAAAGAAAAATGATAAATGGTTTTCAATTTTTTTTTTTACAAATAAATATGTGAAAAGTGTGGCATGCATTTGTATTCAGCTCTCTTTACTCTGATAACCCTTAATAAAACCTAGTGGAACCAATTGCCTTCAGAAGTCACCTAATTAGTAAATAGAGTCCACCTGTGTAATTTAATTTCAGTATAAATACAGCTGTTCTGTGAACCCTTCAGAGGTTTGTTAGAGAGCCTTAGTGAACAAACAGCATCATGAAGCCCAAGGTACACACCAGAAAGGTCAGGAATAAAGCTGTGGAGAAATTTAAAGCAGGGTTAGGTTATAAAAAAAAATCCCAAGCTTTGAACATCTCACAGAGCACTGTTCAGTCCATCATCCGAAAATGGAAAGAGTATGGCACAACTGCAAACCTACCAAGACATGGCTGTCCACCTAAACTGACAGGCTGGGGAAAGAGAGCATTAATCAGAGAGCAAGCCAAGAGGCCCATGGTAACTCTGGAGGAGCTGCAGAGATCCACAGCTCAGGTGGGAGAATCTATCCACAGGACAACTATTAGTCGTGCACTCCACAAATCTGGCCTTTATTTAAGAGTGAAAAGAAGAAAGCCATTGTTGAAAGAAAGCCATAAGAAGTCCGTTTGCAGTTTGCCATGTGGGGGACACAACAAACATGTGGAAGAAGGTGTTCTGGTCAGATGAGACCAAAATTGAACTTTTTGGCTTAAAAGCAAAACGCTATTTGCAGCGGAAAACTAACACCACATATCACCCTGAACACACCATCCCCACTGTGAAACATGGTGGTGGCAGCATCATTTTGTGGGGATGCTTTTTTTCAGCAGGATCAGGGAAGCTGTTGATGGAGTTGATGGAAAGATGGATGGAGCCAAATACAGGGCAATTTTAGAAGAAAACCTGTTAGAGTCTGCAAAAGACTTGAGACTGGGGCGGAGGTTCACCTTCCAGCAGGACAACAACCCTAAACATACAGCCAGAGCTACAATGGAATGGTTTAAATCAAACATATTCATGTGTTATGCTGTGTACACACGGCCAGACTTTTCAACCAAACTTGTCCGACGGAGTTCGACCGTGTGTGGTCTTCATCGGACCTGTAGCGGACTTTTTCGGTCGAAAATCAGACGGACTTTAGATTTGGAACCTGTTTCAAATCTTTCCGACGGACTCGAGTCCGGTCGAAAAATACGCTCGTCTGTATGCTAGTCCGACGGGCAAAAACCGATGCTAGGACAGCTATTGGCTACTGGCTATCAACTTCCTTATTTTAGTCCGGTTGTACGTCATCACGTACAAATCCATCGGACTATGGTGTGATCGTGTGTAGGCAAGTCCGTTCGTTCGAAAGTCCATCGGAAGTCTGTCAAAAGTCCGTCGAAAGTCCGTCGGAAAGACCATCAGACCTTTGATGCCAAAAAGTCCGCCCATGTGTACACGGCATTAGAATGGCCCAGTCAAAGTCCACACCTAAATCCAATTGAGAATCTGTGGCAAGACTTGAAAATTGTTGTTTACAGACACTCTCCATCCAATCTGACAGAGCTTGAGCTATTTTGCAAAGAAGAATGGGCAAAAATGTCACTCTCTAAATGTGCAAAGCTGGCACAGACATCCCCAAAAAGACTTGCAGCTGTAATTGCAGCGAAAGGTGGTTCTACAAAGTATTGACTCAGGGGGGCTGAATACAAATGCACGCCACGCTTTTCACATATTTATTTGTAAAAGAAAATTGAAAACCATTTATAATTTTTCTTCTACTTCACAATTATGTGCCACTTTGTGTTGGTCTATCACATAAAATCCCAAATAAAATACATTTACGTTTTTTGGTTGTAACATGACAAAATGTGGAAAATTTCAAGGGGTGTGAATACTTTTTCAAGCCACTGTTTCTGTTTTTTGTTCTTCTAGCAGGGTTTTGTGCAGTATGTTCATAGAAGCTACAATATACAGTGTGTGCATTGAGGCTTGGCATCATATGCTTTGTATTGCAAAGTCCAACCACCCCAAATACAGATAGCAACTACCCTGTAAGTTTAAGTTTGCAAAGCACTAACGGGTATTAATGGAGTGATAAAGCTTTGCGAGTGTTCAGCATTTCAATGCAAAGTGTGAAAACTCTGCCATGTGAACCTAGGTTACATAAGTGATAAAAAGTATACACTCAGCTTAACTGTCTGCCCACATCAAACCACTGCTCTGTTAGAAAACTTAGCCAATACACGCAACTCATTCTTGCCATACTTGCTAATATCACAGACCTGAGTCTTCTGACACAGTTTACCAGTTCTTTCATCTCGTTCATCTATCATTACTTTTAAAAACAAGTTTTCTGCAAGAGTTGGGAGTGGATTTAGGATCAAGACAAACACAAGTGCTAAAATCAGTAAAATAAAAATAGGTGTTAGATTAATCTTATGCCGCGTACACACGGTCGGACTTTTCGTCTACAAAAGTCCAACGGACGCTGACGGACTAAAGCTGGCTGGTAATCCGATCGTGTGTGGGCTTCTCCGGACTTTCAACGGACTTTTTTAGCCTCAAATCCGACGGACTTTAGATTTGAAGCATGCTTCAAATCTTTACGTCGTAACTACGACGGACCCCGAAGTCCGCTCGTCTGTATGCTAGTCCGACGGACAAAAAAACGACGCATGCTCATAAGCAAAAACTAAACGGAAGCACTCGGTCTAGTAAAACTAGTGTTCGTATTGTAGGTAGCACATTCATCACGCTGCAAAATCTGTGATCGTTGAATGCAGCGCATTTTATTTCTTCTTTACGAAGGCTCTAAAGAACGAAGGTGTTTTGCTGTTCATAATCAGAGTTCTCCCAAACTGATTTCTGGATTCTTTTTCTCTTTGATCTCATGAATGATATAGTATGCATTTTAAAAACAATGTTTCCATACTAATAATACTTTTTCCCCTTTTTTTTTTTTAGGTTTGTAAAGTTAACATAAAGAACCCATTATTATTTTTTTTTTTTATAGTGATTATTTTTTAGTTTTTAGATAAAGTTAACCCAAAGCACCGTTTTTGGTTACGTAAATTTTTGGATTTTCAAGACTTACCACTTGAACATTATTAACATTAGTAATGTATTTTTGGTGTGTTTTTTTTCAAACTCAATGAGATTGTTGTCCCTTGTTAATTTAACATTGTGTGTAAAATCAATGATTTCAAAGAAAACACATAAAGTCTTTTGCTAAACTCAAAAAAGATCCATT